>NC_083116.1:67638891-67838165 GCF_949774975.1 Lagenorhynchus albirostris | reverse complement strand
GATTCTTTTAAAATATCATTCTTGTCATAGTTAATACATTGGTATAGAGTAACTGGAATAGGCTGTGCATAATTATTGTGTACCCTAGGACTTGATCCTGACCTGGAACTCCCCACTGGATTCTCAAACCAGGCTGATGGAATACTCATGGATAGTTGATGGAATAGTTGATGGATAGTCATCAAATCACAAGAGAACAAAAGACGAAGGGAAGAAAAAGACCTACAAAAACAAATCCAAAACAATTAACAAAATGGCAATAAGAATATACATATCGATAATTACCTTCAGTGTAAATGGATTAAATGCTTCAACCAAAAGACAGAGACTGGCTGAAAGGACACAAAAGCAAGACCTGTATATAGGCTGTCTAAAAGAGATCCATTTCAGGTCCAGGGAAACATACAGACTGAAAGAGAGGGGATGGAAAAAGGTATTCCATGCAAATGGAAATCAAAAGAAAGCTGGAGTAGCGATACTCATATCAGACAAAATAGACTTTAAAATAAGGACTGTTACAAAAGACAAAAAATGACACTACATAATGGTCAAGTGATCAATCCAAGAAGAAGATGCAGCAATTGTAAATATATATTCACCCAACATAGGAGTACCTCAATATATAAGGCAAATTCTAGCAGCCATAAAAGGAGAAACCAACAGTAACACAATAATAGTGAGGGACTTTAACACCCCATTTAGATCAATGAACAGATCACCCAGACAGGAAATCAATAAGGAAACACAGCCATTAAATGACACATTAGACCACATGGACCTAATGGATATTTAAAGAGCATTCCATCCAAAAGCAGCAGAATACACATTCTTAAGTGCACATAGAACATTCTCCAGGATAGATCACATGCTGGGCCACAAAGCAAGCATCAATAAATTTAAGACAATTGAAATCATACCAGGCATCTTTCCTGACCACAACTTTATGAGAATAGAAATCAACTACAAGGAAAAAACTGTAAAAAACACAAACACATGGAGACTAAACAACCAATGGATCACTGAAGAAAGCAAAGAGGAAATCAAAAAATACCTAGAGACAAATGAAAATGAAAACATGATGATCCAAAACCTATGGGACACAGGGACTTCTCTGGTGATCAAGTGGTTAAAACTCCGTGCTTCCACTGCAGGGGGCATGGGTTTGATCCCCGCTCATGGAATTAAGATCCTGCATGCCGTATGGTGCAGCCAACAAACAAACAAACAAAAACCACAAAACAAACAAAAACCCCACAAAACCTATGGGATGCAGCAAAATCAGTTCTAAGAGGGAAGTTTATAGCAATACAATCTTACCTCAGGAGACAAGACAAATCTCAAATAAACAACCTAATGCTACACCTAAAGTAACTAGAGAAGGAAGAACAAAGAAAACCCAAAGTGAGTAGACAGAAAGAAATCATAAAGATCAGAGCAGAAATAAATGAAATAGAGACGAAGAAAACAATAGAAAAGATTGCTGAAACTAAAAGCTGGTTCTTTGAAAAGATAAACAAAATTGATAAACCTTTAGCCAGACTCATCAAGAAAAAAAGGAAGAGGGCTCAAATCGATAAAATTAGAAATGAAAAAGGAGAAGTTACTCACTGACACTGCAGAAATACAAAGGATCATAGGAGACTATTAGAAGCAACTCTATGCCAATAGAATGGAAAACCTAGAAGAAATGGACAAATTCTTAGAAGGGAACAACCCTCCAAGACTGAACCAAGAAAAAATAGAAAATATGAACAAACCAATCACAAGTACTGAAATGGGAACTATGATTTAAAAAATTCCACAAAACAAAAGTCCAGGACCAGATGGCTACACAGGCAAATTCTATCAAACATTTAGAGAAGAGTTAACACCTATCCTTCTCAAACTATTCCCAAAATACTGCAGATGAAGGAACACTCCAAAATGCATTATATGAGGTCACCATCACTCTGATACCGAAACCAGACAAAGAAACCACAAAAAAGAAAATTACAGGCCAATATCACTGATGAACATAGATGCAAAAATCCTCAACAAAATACTAGCAAACCAAATCCAACAACACATTAAAAGGATCGTACACCATGATCAAGTGGGATTTATTGCAGGGATGCAAGGATGTTTCAGTATCCACAAATCAATCGGTGTGATACACAACACCAACAAGTTGAAAACTAAAAACCACATGATCATCTCAATAGATGCAGAAAAAGCTTCTGACAAAATGTAACACCCATTTATGATAAAAAATTCTCGAGAAAGTGGGCATAGAGGGAACTTACTTCAACATACTAAAGACCATACATGACAAAGCCACAGCTAACATCATACTCAATGGTGAAAAGCTGAAAGCATTTCCTCTAAAATCAGAAACAAGATAAGGATATCCACCCTTGCCACTTGTATTCAACATAGTATTGGAAGTCCTAGCCATGGCAATCAGAGAAGAAAAAGAAATAAAAGGAATCCAAACTGGAAATGAAGAAGTAAAACTGTCACTCTTTGCAGATGACATGATACTGTAAATAGAAAATCCTAAATGCACTACCAGAAAACTACTAGAGTTAATCAATAAAGTTGGTAAAGTTGCAGGATCCAAAATTAATACACAGAAATCTGTTGCATGTCTATACACTGACATTGAAAGATCAGAAAGAGAAATTAAGGAAACAATCCCATTTACCAACACATCAAAAAGAATAAAATACCTAGGAATAAACCTACCTAAGGAGGCAAAAGACCTGTACTCTGAAAACTCTAAGATGCTGATGAAAAAAATCGAAGAAGACACAAACAGATGGAAAGATATTTCATGTTCTTGGATTGGAAAAATCAATATTGTCAAAATGACTATACTACCCAAGGCAATCTACAGATTCAATGCAATCTCTGTCAAATTACCAACGGTGTTTTTCACATAAGTAGCACAAGTAATTTTAAAATTTGTATGGAGACACAAAAGACCCTGAATAGCCAAATAATCTTGAGAAAGAAAAACAGACCTGGAGGAATCAGGCTCCTTGACTTCAGACTATACTACAAAGCTACACTCATCAAAAGAGTATGGTACTGGCATTAAATAGAAATATAGATCAATGAAACAGGATAGAAAGCCCAGAAATAAACCCAAGCACCTATGGTCAATTAATCCATGACAAAGGAGGCAAGAATATACAATGGAGAAAAAGTCTCTTCAATAAGTGGTGCTGGGAAAACTGGACAGCTACATGTAAAAGAACGAAGTTAGAACATTCTCTAACACCATACACAAAAATAAACTCAAAATGGATTAAAGACCTAAATGTAAGCCTGGATATTATTAAACTCTTAGAGGAAAACATAGGCAGAACACTCTTTGACATAAATCTCAGTAATATCTTTTTGTATCCACCTCCTAGATTACTAAAATAAAAACAAACATAAACAAATGGGAGCAATTAAACTTAAAAGCTTTTGCAAAGCAAAGGAAACCATAAACAAAATGAACAGAGAACCCACAGAATGGGAGAAAATATTTGCAAATAAAGTGACTGACAATGGGTTAATCTCCAAAATATACAAACAGCACATGCAGCTCAATATCGAAAAAACAAACAACCCAATTAAAAACTGGGCAGAAGATCTAAATAGACATTTCTCCAACGAAGACATACTGGTGGCCAAAAAGCACATGAAAAAATGCTCAACATTAGTAAGTACTAGAGAAATGCAAATCAAAATTACATTGAGGTCTCACTTCACACTGGTCAGACTGGCCATCCTCAAAAAGTCTACAAACAATAAGTGCTGGAGAGGGTGTGGAGAAAAGGGAACTCTCCTACACTGTTGGTGGGAATATAAATTGGTGCAACCACTATAAAGAACAGTATGGAGGTTCCTTAGAAAACTAAAAATAGAAATACCATAAGATCCAGCAATCCCACTCCAGGGCATATATCCAGAGAGAGGCATACTTTGAAAAGATATATGTACCCCAATGTTCATAGCAACACTATTTACAATAGCCAAGACATGGAAGCAACCTAAATGTCCATCGACAGATGAACGGATAAAGAAGTACATATATACAGTGGAATATTATTCAGCCATAAAAAAGAATGAAATAATGCTGTTTACAGCAACATTGATGGACCTAGAGATGCTTATACTCAGTGAAGTAAGTCAGACAGAGAAAGACAAATATCATATGATATCATTTATTTTGGGAAACTAAAAAAAGGATACAAATGAACTTATTTACAAAATGGAAACGGACTCACAGACTTCGAAAACAAACTTTTGGTTACCAAAGGGGAAAGGTTGGAGTAGGGGGAGGGATAAATTAGGAGTTTGGGATTAAAATATACCCACTACAATACATAAAATAGATAATCAATGAGGACCTAGTATACAGCACAGGGAAGTCTACTCAATATTCTGTAATAACCTATACAGGAAAAGAATCTGAAAAAGAATGGATATATATATGTATAAATGAATCATTTTACTGTATACCTGAAACTAAAATAACACTGTAAATCAACTATACTCCAACATAAAATAAAAATTAAATTAAAAAAAGAAGAACATACCAAAAATGATGAAGAAAAATTATGGTAATAAGTGATGAAAGGGTCAGAATTGCCAACAGTAGTCAAAAGGGATTTTATTCTATATATGTTTTACAACTTTTAATGATTTGTATATTCATGAATTCTTCCTATTGTTAAAGTTAATAAAAAGTCATAAAAGCCAAAGAAAATCTCCTCAGAATTATACATCGATCTGTCACTTTTGATTTGCACATTTTTTCTATGTATGTGTACATTAATCTCATCAGAGAAGCCTCTTTAAATCTCTTGACTTCATAAAGGTGTTCCTTTACCTCGTATGTTGCTGTACTAAAATAAGGCAGGGACCTACCTACTGTATAGAACAGGGAGCTATACTCAATATTTTGTAATAACCTATAAGGAAAAAGAATGAAAAAAATAGATTTATATGTATGCATACCTAAATCACTTTGTTGTACACTGGAAAATAACACAACATTATAAATCAACTATACTACTATTAAAATAAATTAAAATAGATAAATAAATAAATAAAATGCAAAGTAATAAAAAATAAATTAAGGTGGGGATTTTAAAGAAGATAAAGACTGTATATAGTTCCTGATTATGATATTACATATTTTTGAAACAGGTTACACTTTTTCCCTATTTTACCAATTTATATACATTTTAGAATGCTTTGCATTATATAATGTACAAGTACATAATTTATAGTAAACTAAATATTATATTTGGGGCTAGGACTGAAACCCTAATATTATTCCTTAAAGAAATTAAGTTCAATACACGAAATTTTAACTTATAGTAACTTTCCCAGGAATCTAAGTTGTCAAAAGTGCAAGGACTACTTGTATATAACCAGTTTTGCACAGAAATTTTGGGTAAGTGAGGATAACACAGAATCAGACAAATAGTACAGCATGAGAACGTGTGTTAGAGAAAAAGGAGAGTTTTCCAATATTTAAATTTGTTAGATACTGTAATGGGTGATAAAGGAGGGTTGTGAATCTCTTTCAATGGACTTTTAAAACACCTCACTTATTTGGGATGGTACAGTGTTCTTGCTAAAGCTATAGGTGGCTTATACTCTGGGACTTACCATTTATGTAAGAAGCAGTTGAATGAATTATATAGTAAGATGGCATGCAGTCACAGCACTGTGTCTCATGTGTATTTGTCCAAAGGACAGATACAACATTATACTGGAAAGAATCCAGTATTTGGAATCAGGATGCCTTACTTTAAGTCCAAGTTCTGCCTCTTTCTTGCTATGTGATCTTGCAAAAGTTATCTCACATCTCCAAATCTTAGTCTCCTCAGTTATAAAATGGGAATGGTATTAATAATAATGCCTACTTAACCTGACAGCTGTGAGACAAAGGATATGAAAAACAGTATATGAAAGTCCTTTGTAAACTATAAAATGGTGTACCTATTTTTTATGATTGACTAATTTTTAAAAAGTCTGGCACTGAAAACTACTTCAAGAAAATAACCTCTTTATAATGCGGTACTGCATCTATAATTAAAGTTTTCCACTTGCCAAAACAAGGCTCAGATATGAATAGTTTTTTCCATTGGGGAGATATTTCAAACCATGTTAAGACCCTAGAAGTCTATGATTTCTATTAGAGTTTGGATTTCTTAACACCAAAATAAAAGTTCTTATCACTTGTAACCACGGTAAGTAAAAGTCTGATAGCTGAAGGATGGTAGGTCAAAATACCATCAGTTTTTCAATAAAGAGTCAGAAGGGTGAGGTAAAGGAGCTGCTTGTGTTATAAGTTCTTTGGGCTGGGTAAGAACTCCTTCCTTTTCTAACTATAGATTTTGGACTGTTTTGTCTTCCTTAGTCGTAGTAACAATGCCTTACTCTAAAACTGGACTTCCAGGTAGAGAAGCTGGGACTAGATCACCTAACTGGGGAAACATTTAGAAAGGCTTGTTTCCCACCTCTGCTCCCCACCTCAATGCCTTTCCATGTCCTTATTCAGCTGCGTTCATCCCAGGTACAGTCTGTAATAACTACTACAAGTTCTCACTCAAAATTTCTGTCAGCTACTGTATTATTGGGACCAGTCTGCTATTAACAACATAAACAAATGTTAGAGGCACAGAAGTAAGCATGGAGACAAAGAATAGGTGGCAATGGGGTTACAGGACATGAGAACTTAACTTTTAGCTCTTCATAAAAATCTCAAGATGACTCAATAATCTGGTGGGAGAAAGGTGGAGGGCAAAGTTCTAATTCCTTATTTTTCCTTTGAGGGCTGCCTTTTAGAAAAGTATACTATGTGGATGTGTAGCCTTGCCCCTATATACTATCATTTATTTTTTCATGTACTAGACCATTCTAAAGCAGAATGGGAATGAGATTTTAAAGAAAATTTAGCCAATGTGCATGAACCAGGGTAGAGAAAGGTGAGCTGTTACCCACTGATTGAATCAATTCAAGAAAAGCACTCCATGTGACAACTGGCAGGATTGTTTACAAACATGCACAACACTGTTTATTATGTTTCCTGATTTATCTGACTGGTTATAAATTATAGTATCACAAAGCTGATAAGGAACCTTCCAAGCTGTCATCTAATCCTACCTAAGCCACCTACATTTGCTAAACAAATCTGGCCATACTTGCCCTTCTCCATCCAAAGGGCACTTATGAGGTTGACATGCTTATATAATCTTTCTGTACACTATTTTCTCATTACACTACATTCGTTGTGTTAACATAGTCTTTATTAGCCTGCTGAGTGGAGAAAAGACTTCCTTCTCACCCTACTTACCTCGGTTGTCATCCTCATTTTCTTCCCAGGGCTCTTCATTTGCTAGCAATGGGTTCTGCGACTCATTCATACACCTCATAGGGAAAGAGTGTCCATCACCAGGGCTGGTGGGGAAATGAAGGCAGTGAGATCCTGCAGCTGACATAGACATTTTATGAAGGTAATAACCCTATTAGAAATAGGAGTGGGGTTCTTAGAAAGACTTAAACCATTTAGCTTATTGACTAAAGCCATTCTGGAATAGGCTCTTACAATAGCATCATTTAGTTGCCCTATTGCTCTCAATTTCTATATCTGTTTGTTTGTCTGCATCAGTCTTGACTCTTTTAGTTTTTAAGCAACTCTTTAATTGCTTCCCACAATGGCCAGTATGGCAAAGTGCACATAAAGCAAACTTCATAAATATAATTTAATGATGAGGATTCCAATTTATATCCCATTATACTATTGATTTGGTTCTAAATTTTAAAGAAAAATGAGCAGATTCAGAATCACTGAGAGAACAAGAAGAAGAACTACAATCCTGCAGCCTGTAGAACAAAAACCACATTCACAGAAAGATAGACAAGATGAAAAGACAGAGGGCTATGTACCAGATGAAGGAAAAAGAAAAAACCCTAGAAAAACAACTAAATGAAGTGGAGATAGGCAACCTTCCAGAAAAATGATTCAGAATAATGATAGTGAAGATGATCCAGGACCTCGGAAAAAGAATGGAGGCAAAGATCAAGAAGATGCAAGAAATGTTTAACAAAGATCTAGAAGAATTAAAGAATAAACAAACAGAGATGAACAATACAATAACTGAAATGAAAACTACACTGGAAGGAATCAATAGCAGAATAACTGAGGCAGAAAAACGGATAAAGGACCTGGAAGACAGAATGGTGGAATTCACTGCTGAGGAAGAGAATAAAGAAAAAAGAATGAAAAGAAATGAAGACAGCCTAAGAAACCTCGGGGACAACACCAAACACAACAACATTTGCATTATAGGGGCCCCAGAAGGAGAAGAGAGAGTGAAAGGAACAGAGAAAATATTTGAAGAGATTATACTTAAAAACATCCCTAACTTGGGAAAGGAAATAGCCACCCAAGTCCAGGAAGTCCAGAGTCCCATATAGGATAAACCCAAGGAGAAACATGCCGAGACACATAGTAATCAAATTGGCAAAAATTAAAGACAAAGAAAAATTATGGAAAGTAGCAAGGGAAAAATGACAAATAACATACAAGGGAACTCTCATAAGGTTAACAGCTGATTTCTCAGCAGAAATTCTACAAGCCAGAAGGGAGTGGCATGATATACTTAAAGTGATGAATGGGAAGAACCTACAACTAAGATTACTCTACCCAGCAAGGATCTCATTCACATTCAATGGAGAAATCAAAAGCTTTACAGAGAAGCATAAGCTGAGAGAATTCAGCACCACAAAACCAGCTCTACAACAAATGCTAAAGGAACTTCTCTAAGTGGGAAACACAAGAGAAGAAAAGGACCTACAAAAACAAACCCAAAACAATTAAGAAAATGGTCACAGGAACATACATATCGATAATTACCTTAAACGTGAATGGATTAAATGCTCCAACAAAAAGACACAGGCTCAATGAATGGATACAAAAACAAGAACCATATATATGCTGTCTACAAGAGACCCACTTCAGACCTAGGGTCACATACAGATTGAAAGTGAGGAGATGGAAAAAGATATTCCATGCAAATGGAAATCAAAAGAAAGCTGGAGTAGCTATACTCATATCAGACAAAACAGACTTTAAAATAAAAAATGTTACAAGAGACAAGGAAGGACACTATATAATGATCAAGTGATCAATCCAAGAAGAAGATATAACAATTATAAATATACATGCATCCAACATAGGAGCACCTCAATACATAAGGCAACTGCTAACAGCTATAAAAGAGGAAATCAACAGTAACACAATAATAGTGGGGGACTTTAACACCTCACTTACACCAATGGACAGATCATCCAAAATGAAAATAAATAAGGAAACAGAAGCTTTAAATGACACAATAGATCAGATAGATTTATTTGATATTTATAGGACATTCCATCCAAAAACAGCAGATTACACTTTCTTCTCAAGTGTGCATGGAACATTCTCCAGATAGATCACATCTTGGGTCACAAATCAAGCCTCAGTAAATTTAAGAAAATTGAAATCATATCAAGCATCTTTTCTCACCACAACGCTATGACATTAGAAATGAATTACAGGGAAAAAAACCGTAAAAAACACAAACACATGGATGCTAAACAATATGTTACTAAATAACCGAGAGATCACTGAAAAAATCAAAGAGGAAATCAAAAAATACCTACAGATACAGATACACCAGAAATATATCTACACGTGGAACAAATCCTACAGAACACCTACTGAACGCTGGCAGAGGCCTCAGACCTCCCAAAAGGCAAGAAACCCCCCACGTATCTGGGTAGGGCAAAAGAAAAAAGAATAAACAGAGACAAAAGGATAGGGACGGGACCTGCACCAGTGGGAGGGAGCAGTGAAGGAGGAGAGGTTTCCACACACTAGGAAGCCCCTTCACGGGCGGAGACTGCAAGTGGCGGAAGGGGAAAGCTTCGGAGCCGTGGAGGAGAGCACAGCAACAGGGTTGTGGGGGGCAAAGCGGAGAGATTCCTGCACAGAGGATCGGTGCAGACAGGCACTCACCAGCCTGAGAGGCTTGTCTGCTCCCCTGCCGGGGTGGGCGGGGCTGAGAGCTGAGGCTCAGGCTTCGGTCGGAGCGCAGGGAGAGGACTGGGGTTGGCGGCATGAACACAGCCTGAAGAGGGCTAGTGCGCCATGGCTAGACGGGAGGGAGTCCGGAGAAAAGTCTGGACCTGCTGAAGAGGCAAGAGACTTTTTCCTCCCCCTTTGTTTCCTGGTGCGTGAGGAGAGGGGATTAAGAATGCTGCTTTAAGGAGCTCCAGAGACGGGCGTGAGCTGTGGCTAAAAGCGCAGACCCCAGAGACAGACATGAGACGCTAAGGCTGCTGCTGCCGCCAAGAAGAAGCCTGTGTGCGAGCACAGGTTACTATCCACACCCCCCTTCCGGGGAGCCTGTGCAGTCCGCCACTGCCAGGGTCCCAGGATCCAGGAACAACTTCCCCGGGAGAACGCACGGCGCACCTCAGGCTGGTGCAATGTCATGTTGGCCTCTGCCGCCGCAGGCCCGCCCTGCATCTTTACCCCTCCCTACCCCCGGCCTGAGTGAGCCAGAGCCCCCGACTCAGCGGCTCCTTTAACCCCGTCCTCTCTGAGTGAAGAAGAGACGCCCTCCGGTGACCTACACGCAGAGGCGGGGCCAAATCCAAAGCTGAGCCCCTGGGAGCTGTGAGAACAAAGAAGAGAAAGGGAAGTCTCTCCCAGCAGCCTCAGAAGCAGCGGAGTAAATCTCCACAATCAACTTGAGGTACCCTGCATCTGTGGAATACATGAATAGACAAGGAATCATCCCAAACTGAGGAGGTGGACTTTGAGAGCAAGATTTATAATTTTTCCCCTTTTCCTCTTTTTGTGAGTGTGTATGTGTATGCTTCTGTGTGAGATTTTGTCTGTATAGCTTTGCTTCCACCATTTCTCCGAGGGTTCTATCCATCCGTTTTATTTTTCTCTTAATAATTATTTTTTATTTTAATAACTTTATTATATTTTATCTTACTTTATTTTACTTTATCTTCTTTATTTCTTTTTTTCCTTCCTTCCCTCCTTATTTCCTTCCTCCCTCCCTCCCTCCCTCCCTCCCTGCCTCTTTTCTTTCTTTCTTTCTTTCCTTCTTTCTTTCTTTCTTTGTACTTCTACTAATTCTTTCTTTCTACTTTTTCTCCCTTTTATTCTGAGCCGTGTGGATGAAAGGCTCTTGGTGCTGCAGCCAGGAGTCAGTGCTATGCCTCTGAGGTGGGAGAGCCAACTTCAGGACACTGGTCCACAAGAGACCTCCCAGCTCCACGTAATATCAAATGGCGAAAACCTCCCAGAGCTCTCCATCTCAACACCAGCACCCAGCTTCACTCAACGACCAGCAAGCTACAGTGCTGGACACCCTATGCCAAACAACTAGCAAGAGAGGAACAGAACCCCACCCATTAGCAGAGAGTCTCCGAAAATCATAATAAGTCCACAGACACCCCAAACACACCACCAGATGTGGACCTGCTGACCAGAAAGACAAGATCCAGCCTCATCCACCAGAATACAGGCACTAGTCCTCTCCACCAGGAAGCCTACACAACCCACTGAAGCAACATTAGCCACTGGGGACAGACACCAAAAACAATGGGAACTACGAACTCACAGCCTGAAAAAAGGAGACCCCAAACACAGTAAGATAATCAAAATGAGAAGACAGAGAAACACACAGCAGATGAAGGAGCAAGATAAAAAACCACCAGACCTAACAAATGAAGAGGAAATAGGCAGTCTACCTGAAAAAGAATTCAGAATAATGATAGTAAAGATGATCCAAAATCTTGGAAATAGAATAGACACAATGCAAGAAACATTTAACAAGTACCTAGAAGAATTAAAGATGAAAGAAACAACGATGAATAACACAATAAATGAAATTAAAAACACTCTAGAAGGGATTAATAGCAGAATAACTGAGGCAGAAGAACGGATAAGTGACCTGGAAGATAAAATAGTGGAAATAACTACTGCAGAGCGAATAAAGAAAAAAGAATGAAAAGAACTGAGGACAGTCTCAGAGACCTCTGGGACAACATTAAACGCACCAACATTTGAATTATAGGGGTTCCAGAAGAAGAAGAGATAAAGAAAGGGACTGAGAAAATATTTGAAGAGATTATAGTTGAAAACTTCCCTAATATGGGAAAGGAAATAGTTAATCAAGTCCAGGAAGCACAGAGAGTCCCATACAGGATAAATCCAAGGAGAAATATGCCGAGACACATATTAATCAAACTGTCAAAAATTAAATAAAAAGAAAATATATTAAAAGCAGCAAGGGAAAAACAACAAATAACACACAAGGGAATTCCCAGACGGCTAACAGCTGATCTTTCAGCAGAAACTCTGCAAGTCAGAAGGGACTGGCAGGACATATTTAAAGTGATGAAGGAGAAAAACCTGCAACCAAGATTACTCCACCCAGAAAATATCTCATTCAGATTTAATGGAGAAATTAAAACCTTTACAGACAAGCAAAAGCTGAGAGAGTTCAGCACCACCAAACCAGCTCTACAACAAATGCTAAAGGAACTTCCCAGGCAAGAAACACAAGAGAAGGTAAAGACCTACAATAACGAACCCAAAACAATTAAGAAAATGGGAATAGGAACATACATATCGATAATTACCTTAAATGTAAATGGATTAAATGCTCCCACCAAAAGACACAGATTGGCTGAATGGATACAAAAACAAGACCCATAAATTTGCTGTCTACAAGAAACCCACTTCAGACCTAGAGACACATACAGACTGAAAGTAAGGGGATAGAAAAAGATATTTCATTCAAATGGAAACCAAAAGAAAGCTGGAGTAGCAATTCCATATCAGAGAAAATAGACTTTAAAATAAAGACTATTAGAAGAGACAAAGAAGGACACTACATAATGATCAAGGGATCGATCCAAGAAGAAGATATAACAATTGTAAATATTTATGCATCCAACATAGGAGCACCTCAATACATAAGGCAAATACTAACAGCCATAAAAGGGGAAATTGACTGTAACACATTTATAGTAGGGGACTTTAACACCCCACTTTCACCAATGGACAGATCATCCAAAATGAAAATCAATAAGGAAATACAAGCTTTAAATGATACATTAAACAAGATGGACTTAATTGATATCTATAGGACATTCCATCCAAAAAACAACAGAATACACATTTTTCTCAAGTGCTCATGGAACATTCTCCAGGATAGATCATATCTTGGGTCACAAATCAAGCCTAGGTAAATTTACGAAAATTGAAATTGTATCAAGTATCTTTTCCGACCACAACGCTATGAGACTAGATATCAATTACAGGAAAAGATCTGTAAAAAATACAAACACATGGAGGCTAAACAATACACTACTTAATAACGAAGTGATCACTGAAAAAATCAAAGAGGAAATAAAAAAATACCTAGAAACAAATGACAATGGAGACACAACAACCCAAAACCTATGGGATGCAGCAAAAGCAGTTCTAAGAGGGAAGTTTATAGCAATACAAGCCCACCTTAAGAAACAGGAAACATCTCGAATAAACAACCTAACCTTGCACCTAAAGCAATTAGAAAAAGAAGAACAAAAAAACCCCAAAGTTAGCAGGAGGAAAGAAATCATAAAAATCAGATCAGAAATAAATGAAAAGGAAATGAAAGAAACGATAGCAAAGATCAATAAAAGTAAAAGCTGGTTCTTTGAGATGATAAACAAAATTGATCAACCATTAGCCAGACTCATCAAGAAAAAGAGGGAGAGGACTCAAATCAATAAAATTAGAAATGAAAAAGGAAAAGTTAAAACAGACACCACAGAAATACAAAGCATCCTACGAGACTACTACAAGCAACTTTATGCCAATAAGATGGACAACCTGGAAGAAATGGACAAATTATTTGAAAGGTATAACCTTCCAAGACTGAACCAGGAAGAAACAGAAAATATGAACAGACAAATCACAAGTAATGAAATTGAAACTGTGATTAAAATTTTTCCAACAAACAAAAGTCCAGGACCAGATGGCTTCAGAGGAGAACTCTATCAAACATTGAGAGAAGAGCTAACACCCATCCTTCTCAAACTCTTCCAAAATATTGCAGAGGAAGGAACACTCCCAAACTCATTTTATGAGGCCAGCATCACCCTGATACCAAAACCAGACAAAGACACTACAAAAAAAAAGAGAAAATTACAGACCAATATCACTGACGAATATACATGCAAAAATCCTCAACAAAATACTAGCAAACAGAATCCAACAACACATTAAAAGGATCATACACCATGATCAAGTGGGATTTATTCCAGGGTTGCAAGGATTCTTCAATATACGCAAATCAATCACCGTGATACTCCATATTAACAAACTGAAGAATAAAAACATATGATCATCTCAATAGTTGCAGAAAAAGCTTTTTACAAAATTCAACATCAATTTATGACAAAAACTCTCCAGAAAGTGGGCACAGAAGGAACCTACCTCAACATAATATAGGCCATATACGACAAACCCACAGAAACATCATTCTCAATGGTGAAAAACTGAAAGCATGTCCTTTAAGATCAGGAACAAGACAAGGATGTCCACTCTCACCACTATTATTCAACAAGCTTTGGAAGTCCTAGCCATGGCAATTAGAGAAGAAAAAGAAATAAAAGGAATACAAATTGGAAAAGAAGATGTAAAACTGTCACTGTTTGCTGATGACATGATACTTTACATAGAGAATCCTAAAAATGCCACCAGAAAACTACTAGAGTTAATCAATGAATTTGGTAAAGTTGCAAGAAACAAAATTAATGCACAGAGATCTCCTGCATTCCTATACACTAATGATGAAAAATCTGAAAGAGAAATTATGGAAACACTGCCATTTACCATTGCAACATAAAGAATAAAATACCTAGGAATAAATCTACCTAGGGAGACAAAAGACGTGTATGCAGAAAGCTATAAGACACTGATGAAAGAAATTAAAGATGATACCAACAGATGGAGAGATATACCATGTTCTTGGATTGGCAGAATCAACATTGTGAAAATGGTTCTACTACCCAAAGCAATCTACAGATTCAATGCAATCACTATCAAATTACCAATGGCATTTTTTTTTTCTGTACGCGGGCCTCTCACTGTTGTGGCCTCTCCCGTTGCGGAGCACAGGCTCCGGACATGCAGGCCCAGCGGCCACGGCTCACGGGTCCAGCCGCTCCGCGGCACGTGGGATCCTCCCGGACCGGGGCACGAACCCGCGTCCCCTGCATTGGCAGGCGGACTCTCAACCACTGCGCCACCAGGGAAGCCCTCCAATGGCATTTTTTACAGAACTAAAACAAATCATCTTAAAATTTGTATGGACACACAAAAAACCCCAAATAGCCAAAGCAGTCTTGAGGGAAAAAAATGGAGCTGGAGGAATCAGCCCTCCCTGCAGACTATACTACAAAGCTACAGTAATCAAGACAATATGGTACTGGCACGAATACAGAAACACAGATCAATGGAACAAGATAGAAAGCCCAGAGATAAACCCACGCACCTATGGTCAACTTATCTATGACAAAGGAGGCAAAGGTAAAAATGGACAAAGATGTTCTCTTCAATAAGTGGTGCTGGGAAAACTGGACAGCTACATGTAAAAGAAAGAAATTAGAACACTCCCTAACACCATACAGAAAAATAAACTCAAAATGGATTCGAGACCTAAATGTAAGACCGGACACTATAAAACTCTTAGAGGAAAACATAGGAAAAACACTCTAAGACATAAATCACAGCAAGATCTTTTTTGACCCACCTCCTAGAGTAAAGGAAATCAAAACAAAAATAAACAAATGGGACCTAATGAAACTTCAAAGCTTTTGCACAGCAAGGGAAACCATAAACAAGATGAAAAGACATCCCTCAGAATGGGAGAAAATATTTGCAAACGAGTCAATGGACAAAGGATTAATCTCCAAAATATATAAACAGTTCATGCAGCTCAATATTAAAGAAACAAGCAACCCAATCAAAAAAAGGGCAGAAGACCTAAATAGACATTTCTCCAGAGAAGACATACAGATGGCCAAGAAGCACATGAAAAGCTGCTCAACATCACTAATTATTAGAGAAATGCAAATCAAAAGTACAATGAGGTATCACCTCACACCATTTAGAATGGGCATCATCAGAAAATCTACAAACAACAAATGCTGGAGAGGGTGTGGCTAATAGGGGACCCTCTTGCACTGTTGTTGGGAATGTAAATTGATACAGCCACGATGGAGAACAGTATGGAGGTTCCTTAAAAAACTAAAAATAGAATTACCATGTGATCCAGCAATCCCACTACTGGGCATATACCCAGAGAAAACCATAATTCAAAAAGACACATGCACCCCAGTGTTCATTGCAGCACTATTTACAATAGCCAGGTCATGGAAGCAAGCTAAATGCCTATCGACAGGCGAATGGATAAAGAAGATGTGGTACATATATACAATGGAATATTAATCAGCCATAAAAAGGAACGAATTGAGTCATTTGTTGAGACGTGGATGGATCTATAGACTGTCATACAGGGTGAAGTAAGTCAGAAAGAGAAAAACAAATGTCGCATATTAACACATGTATGTGGAACCTAGAACAATGGTGCAGATGAACTGGTTTTCAGGGCAGAAGTTGAGACACAGATGTAGAGAACAAATGTATGGACACCTAGGGGCGAAATCTGCGGTGGGGTGGGGATGATGGTGTGCTGGCGATTGGGATTGACATGTATACACTGATGTGTATAAAATTGATGACTAGGGCTTCCCTGGTGGCGCAGTGGTTGAGAGTCCACCTGCTGATGCAGGGGACACGGGTTCATGCCCTGGTCTGGCAAGATCCCACATGTGGCGGAGCAGGTGGGCCTGTGAGCCATGGCCACTGAGCCTGCACGTCCGGAGCCTGTGTTCCGCAACGGGAGAGGCCACAACAGTGAGAGGTCCGCGTCCCAGAAAAAAAAAAAATTGATGACTAATAAGAACGTGCAGTATAAAAAAACAAACAAAAAACAACTAATACTAAATTTTCTTTGGGTTATTTGTATGGAAATATGTTAATACAGGTGTTTCAGACATTACATGAAATTTCTAAAAATCTTATATGTTCTGGTATAATAAGTCACAATTCTAGTTATTACTTTAAAATGTATATCTCAGAAATAACTAAATTTCCTTGTCAATTGCATTATTATGAACTTTCATCAAATCTTTAACCATGGTCATTTTTAAGTCTTTTGTCATTTACAGACAGTTCTGGGTGTACTCTGATGCTTTTGCAAAAATGTTCCTATAAAAGGGTTTCATCTTCAAGGAATTCATGGAAAACACTCTGACAAGTACAGGTTTCTGGTAACTGACTATACTGCTGAACTGAATGAATAAGCATTTTGAGAACTCCAATGGAAAACTGATAAATTCATAAAAGTGCTAACGAAAGATCAAGATGAAAAAAAATTAATTACATGGGACTGAGTGTACTGATGAAGATGATTATAATTTTTGTGACTTTCTGTTTGAATAAAAAAAGAATCATTGAATTCTCTGGAGATAAGGTGCTGTGAATTGGTGATAGATAATAATAATGGCTGAATGCCCTGTTATTTGGCTTGTATGGCAGAAACGTTATTAAAAGCTGGGAGAAAGAGCCAAAGTGAGGCATTTCTAAGAGTGCAGATCCTTGGGGCAATTATCCTACCCCAGAATTGACATTTCTCTACAGAGGATGTAACTATATTGATTATAAATGAGTGGGCTTTGATTTTTGCTCTTGTTCTTTATTCCAAAGAAGACTCATTTTAGACCTCCCTTTGGTGTAGTGATATTGTGTGTTTGTGTATGTATGTGTGTGAGTGGGGTGCAAATAATTGCTGGTATTAGTTATTAATCAACATTACCCACTGACACAGATTTGTCTTGTGATTTATAGCCAGGGCATAGGATATACCACAGCTTTTAAATAAATGAGCCTGTAAACACTAACTGGTACAGAGGAACTACTAGGGCAATTAATGAAGAGGAGAAAATCTTTCTTAATTACCACCTTACTCCAGCAAAGTTTCCTCAAATAAGTGAACAAATGGCTGTATCCCTGTCTGAAGAATGGATCTAAAGGGGATTGCAAGAAGCCTATAAATAAGCTTTGCTCTAGAGCTAGTTTAGTTGATAGTAGTTTTAATCTGGTTCATGAAGTCACTCAGAGGACACAAACTCATCTCTCCTTCATTGCTTTCTCTTCATTCCTGTTGCAATTATAAGAATTACCTAGAATCTCTAAATCAATCTTTGTTTGTTCTTGCTTTTTGTTCTTGTTTAAATTTAAAACTTTAACTTTTCCCTCCATGAAAGTAATATAAACATTTAATCCCAAAATATGAAAAGTGGAGACAAAAAAAATAATTTCTAAGACTGTTGCCCATACCACTTAGAGCATTTTGGGGGTATATTTCCCCTCTGTTGTTTTTCTTCTCCATATATTTGTTTTTTTCATTTATAAATTATTTTATTTTTAATTGTTGTATAGTTGATGTACAATATTATATAAGTTACAGATGTACAATATAGTGATATACAATTTGTTTTGTCAATCCCAAACTCCCTATCTCCCCCCCCCCACTTTGCTCCTGGTAACCATAAGTTTGTTCTCTGAGTCTGTGAGTCTGTTTCTGTTTTGTAAATAAGTTCATCTGTATCATTATTTTTAGATTCCACATAATTGATATCATACGATATTTCTCTTTCTCTGTCTGACTTACTTTACCTAGTATGACAATCTCTAAGTCCATCTATGTGGCTGCAAATGGCATTATTTCATTCTTTTTAATGGCTGAGTAATATTCCATTGTGTATATGTACCACAACTGCTTTATCCATTCATCTGTCTATAGACATTTAGGTTGCTTCCATGTCTCGGTGCTGCAGTGAATATTGGGGTGCATGTATCCTTTCAGACTATGTTTTTCTCTGGATATATGCCCAGGAGTGGGATTGCAGGATCATATGGCAGCTCTATTCTTAGTTTCTTAAGGAAACTCCATTACCCTGATACTAAAACCAGATAAAGATACCACAAAAAAGAAAATTACAGGCCAATATCACTGATGAACATAGATGCAAAAATCCTCAACAAAACACTTACAATCTGAATCCAACAATACATTAAAAGGATCATACAGCATAATCAAGTGGGATTTATCTCAGGGATGTAAGGATTCTTCAATATCCACAAATCAATCAGTGTGATACACCACATCAACAAATTGAAGACTAAAAACCATATGATCATCTCAATAGGTGCAGAAAAAGCTTTTGACAAAATTCAACACCTATTTATGATAAAATCTCTCCAGAAAGTGGGCATAGAAGGAAGATACCTCAACATAGTAAAGCCCATATATGACAAACCTACAGCTAACATCCTACTCAACGGTGAAAAGCTAAAAGCATTTCCTCCAAGATCAGGAACAAGACAAGGATGTCCACTCTCACCACTTTTATTCAACATACTTTTGGAAGTACTAGCTATAGTAATAAGAGAAGGAAAATAAATAAAAGGAATCCAAATTGGTAAAGAAGTTAAACTATCACTGTTTGCAGATGACATGATACTATACATAAAAAATACTAAAGATAGCACCAGAAAACTACTACAACTAATCAATGAATTTGGTAAAGTTGCAGGATACAAAATTAATACACAGAAATCTGTTGCTTTTCTATAAACTAACAATGAAAGATCATAAAGAGAAATTCAAGAAACAATCCCATTTACTATCACACCAAAAAGGATAAAATACCTAGGAATAAACCTAAGGAGGCAAAAGACCTGTACTCCGAAAACTATAAGACGCTGCTGAACGAAATCGAAGAATGACACAAACAGATGGAAAGATATACTATATTCTTGGATTGGAAGAATCAATATTGTCAAAATGACTATACTACCCAAGGCAATCTACAGATTTGATGCAATCCCCATAAAATTACCAATGGCATTTTTCACAGAACTAGAACAAAAAATCTTAAAATTTGTATGGAGACACAAAAGACCCCGAATAGCCAAAGCAATCTTGAGAAAGAAAAACAGAGCTGGAGGAATCAGGCTCCTGGGCTTCAGACTATACTACAAAGCTATAGCCATCAAAACAGTATGGTATCAGCACAGAAATAGAAATATAGATCAATGGAACAGGATAGAAGGTCCATATATTTGTATATATCAAAAAACATAAGAATCTCCATGTCCAGTGTTCCAGTAATTCCATTTCTGGGAGTTATTCTAAAGCTAGAGATAAACTAGGCACAAAAATGTTCATTGTGGCATTATTTCCAGGCAATAATTCGGAAACAAACTAAACAAACTAAACTATGGGAATATATATTTCCCCACTGGCTGGAATATGATACAGTTAAAAGTAATGGTTATAAAGACTATGTCACAGGGCTTCCCTGGTAGTGCAGTGGTTGGGAATCTGCCTGCCAATGCAGGGGACACGGGCTCAATCCCTGGTCTGGGAGTATCCCACATGCCACAGAGCAGCTAGGCCTGTGTGCCACAACTACTGAGCCTGACCTCTAGAACCCGTGAGCCACAACTACTGAGCCCACATGCACAACTACTGAAGCCCATGTGCCTGGAGCCCATGCTCCGCAACAAAAGAAGCCACCACAATGAAGAGTAGCCCCTGCTTGCCGCAACTAGAGAAAGCCTGTGCACAGCAATGAAGACCCAATGCAGCCAAAAATAAATAAATTTAAAAAATAAAGACTATGTCACAATAAGGGGAAATGATTACTATATTTTAAGTGAAAAATGTAAAGTTCAAAGTGGTATGTATACTGTGATTAAAAATATGTACAAATACATACAGAAGAAAAACAACAGAGTTGTTTACAATCCAAATTCATTTACAAATGACTGGTACCAGTTTACACTGCTACACACAAAGCATGAGAATGCTTATTGTATCATGTCCTCACCACCTGATTTATCTTTACTAACCTAGTAATGAAAAACACGGGAAATACAGTTTTACATTGGACAGATATCTAGTGCATAATACAGTCAAAATTGAATTTGCTACTTCAAGGCATGGTCCAGCATCAACTTCTTTCAGTGGTAATAGTTACCTACCTGGACCCAATAGGTATTAACCAGAACTTCTTGTTATCTCCAAACACCTGCTGGATATTTTTGATGAAGCCAAGGTTGAACCCATTTTTCTCTGGGCCACTTGTAAACACTGGAGTACAGAAGGCCTCTATGGTGGGGTAGGGAAGTTGAAGAAAAGAAGAAGAGAGCAATAATCAGGACCATTACAATTTTACAGTTCTCCATGAATGTGACTTGCTTCTACAATATTTTTTGCTGTGGTAGCACAGGCCCCTCATTCTTAGTTATTGCTAAATTACTTGGTAAAAACCAGCTTAATCACTTTAATACAAAGTAAGTTTGTTATTAAACATAAAGAATTGGTACACTCTTTTTAAAAAAAATGCAGAAGAAACACATGATGGTAGAAATAATTGAACAGTCATAGGGGTAGTATGTAGTTTGTACTGCATGTAAGGAGTGAAAGAACAAATCTAACAGCACTTTATTTGAATCTAAATGGCAGTAACAGCCAAATGGTCTCTATATTTAGAGCTGGGATGAAAGTAATGACGCATAAAGAGATGGTAATGACATTGATTTGGTTTTGAAACATTTCAGAAATGAACATGTTCACACTGAAGCCTGCAATGTAAGAAATTGAGTTTTACTCCAGAAAAAATGTCAATGGGTGAACTATAATCACCTCAACGACTATGAGAAATTGGACCATGTTAGTGCACATTATTTTTAGATACACATTTATCCCATTAAGCAAACACTTTCACTGTTGGACTCTGGCTGCATCTGACCATTTCCCTTTTGTTCTTTGTTTTCAGATTGTGTTATCATGAAGCTTTTAGTACTTTTCTAGGTTGTAGCTGATCTCTAAGCCAAATATGCTAATCTACTACCCTAGCAACTAAGTGCTACATATATATTTGGTTTAGAAAATAAGTGCAAATACGTTCTTAGCTGTTATCATTATTAGCAAATGAATTCCAAAAGTATAGTGGCTTTTGTACTATACTTTCCTCAAATTTATCTTAGCTAAACATTCAGTATTTGGATACTTTCTCCTTAACCCTCATGCATTGATTTGTGTACAGTATAAATATTTGTTTCACCATGAAAACGATTATTGCACTGGATCCATCAGAAATGCAATTCTCCAAATAAAAGCCGAGAATATAGAGTAGTGGAAAAATTTTCAGAGAAAAATTTTCATTTCTTGTGCTCATTTTCTAGAGACTCACTTGTTCAATGTGTTTATCTCATTCCCACAGTCCCTACACAGCTCCTTGATAACTGTAGATATTCAATTATTTGTTGGTTTGGATTTTTTCTCAGGACTCTGTTTTTAGAAGTGTTCAATAAATTAGATTTTTCTATCTTTATTGACCTTGACTTCCTCCTTCTGATGCTCCCTTCTATACTGATTCTTTCCTTCACTTCCTTATGTGAACACCCTTTCAAAATTTTCAAGCTGTAAATCTGGAGAACTATTACCCAGAATGAACTATAAAAAGCAATGGTTATTTTTGGTTTTGTGTGAGGTTTTATTCACTAATGTTCTCTTTAGTCTGTAAGCTTCATTCACTATGGCTCTCCAGTTTGGTAAAACATGTTTACATCTGTTTCCGTTTGGAGGCAAAGAGATGTCACTGCAGGTGAAATGTTTCATTGGAAGTTTCTCTCTTCCTTAGGAACAATCCATAGGTCACAGGGATATACATTCATATGTTTTTTTCCTAGCCTTAATATCCAGTCTTACCTAAGGTGGTTTTGTTTCTGCTGACAAGCCAACAATGGTAACCAAAGAGAATCACAAGGCTGACAAAAAACATGCAGGCCACAAAGAGGAGAAAAAGGACATGGAACTTAGAGCGAACACTGGGCAATTCCCCCTAGAAAAGAAATAATAAACAAACAGAAACAAAGGATTAAAGTCATAAGGTTTGGCTAGTTTTTCTGTATAGGTTAGTACTTTCTTCCATATGTATAAAATGTCTAGCTGTAATTAAAAAAGTATATTTTGTAAAATTTTTACAAAACAGTTCTTTCTGTGGATGACCATACCTTATTATGGATATGCTATCAGCCTACACAGCCTAAAATGGATCTTTGCTTAAGTGCAGTTCAGTGTAAAATAGAGTATATAATGTACCAATTAGAAAAGGGTAAGGTTAAAAGAGTATACTGAAGCCATAACTGGTATGCAACCTCTTAAGCTTGTATTCCATTTAGTTTGTAAATTTTGAGTCATTGGCTAGAGGTGATCTTGAGGTCATATGGTTCATCCTCTTGTTTCAAGGTGGGTTATTCTGGAATACTTTATATGTCATGTTTCTTTGGATATATGTGTGCTAAAAATGTCATAGTGATATATGTAGGAAGTTAAAATACATAGGTAGAATTTTAAAATGTTCTACTTCTAAGTCGACTTGATTTTAAAGCTACTGCAAATTTTGTGTGGTTGTTTTTTATAGTTGAAGTAGAATGTGCTGGTATATTACATCCTGTGAAACAGCTGTTTAGACAGTAAAATCATGCAAGATTTGACAGGTAATTGTAAAAGTAGGTAGCTAAAGATTTTTATAGTTAGCTGGGACATCTCATTTTCCATATGGCAACAGTTTTGTTTTTTTAAAGCAGCCCCAGACTAGAATGAATTTTCTAAAGTTTTATAGCATGCACAGCATGTAACATTTTGTCTTCTGAAGAGAATATTAGAAAACATTTTCAATTTTGGAGTAAGCAGTTGGGAGAAAGACTTTTCTTTATTTCCCCCTTTCCTGTGTTGATCATTGTTTTGGTGTGATGAATTGCTTTGAAATATTTCCAAATGCTCTTGAGTAGTAAAGGTGATTCTTGGTTGAAGTGGACCTTGACATTAGGATCTAGTTCTACTACAGTTTGGAAGGAGAACGTTAAGGCTTGGAAACACTTGGCAAATTCAGATGGTACAGATTTTTTTCGTCTCTTAGAGGAGATTTATATTTATTTTGATGTAAGGAAATATTGGGAATCTTCCAGACAGTATGTGTTTGAAGGATGAAGATAAAGTGAAGTAAACCAGTCAGATGCTTTCAGCTGAGGGGTGGTCTGGGTGAAATTTGCCTGGGGGCAGAGCACGCCAGGAAATAGCTATACCAAGGACTTTGACCTTCATGAACTTTTATGTGAAGCTCCTTTTTGAAATGATTCCTCTACAAAATCTTGGCCCAAATTGAATTTGATTGGTTTTTGTTTGTTTTGTTTTGAATTTATAGGAAAGATTTTGTAGTGGTTTTTGCCTGGCTGTGTTTTTGTTTTCATAATCTCTACTTTTTTAATAAGTTTTTAAAAGCTTTTAAAGCTCACATTTATTTTACTTCTTATCTTTCATGTTTAAATGGACAATAGGAAATGGCTGGGCAGTAGGGACTGATATAAAGTCAGTTCACACTCTGAGGGGCTGAGCTGCAAGTCTTTCCCTTCCCTAATTGCTCTTATAGAACTCTCTTCTGTCTGCCAAAGCATATCTACTGTGTTGTCCCTTGATAAAGTCCTTAATATTTAACTTTCTTTTTTGTTAGAAGAGGGTGATGGCCCTATGTTCAAAATTACCTACTCAGGAGATAACCAAGTTAAATTACTCAAAGCAATAACCACCAGAAACAGTGGTTATTGGTAGATTAATCCTATTATCTCAGTTCTAAAAGAATTCATAGCCTCTATGAGGAGATTCATGGCCCAGTGTGGGAGGTGTATATTACTACTTTTTTCATAAGTCAAATATCAATTTCCTATCAAAGTGCTACTCTTTAAGTTAATATTGAGAGGAGAACCACAATCTGATGGTCTTCTGAATTCTTTATTTCAAAGGAGCTAGAGCTTCTCTATAGTAGGACCATAATGGGCAGTAGGACATGGTACAGTGTTTAAGATTACTGGGCTTAAGAGTCAGACAAGTTCAAGTTCTCACTTTGCAACTTAGAAGCTGGGTAATCCTGAGCAAGTCACTTAACTACTATGACCCTCAGTTTTATCATCTTTAAATTAGTCTAATAATTCCTGCTTTACCTAGTTCACAAGGTTGTGGTGAGGATAAGATGATATAATAGATATGAAAGTGCTTTGAAAATGGTAAAGTACCATACAAATGGAGGTTGCTATTCTTAGGAGCACAGCTAGTCTCCTTGATACATGGCTTTTAAAATACATGGCAGTGTTTACTTTTCATTTTACGGGAGACTCAACTTGAACTGAGAAAGCCATCTTTAAACCACACTAAAGTGCTCTCTGGCTGGAGAGACTGCAAAGAAGCATTTCTCTGAACTGTCAATGCCCTTTTCATTATGAGGGCAAGCCAGGGTAGGTTTCCTCGCCTGGCATCTGTCAGGCATGAGCTAGTTTATTGTGGAGAAAAAAATGAAGGAATAGGAAAAGGGCAAGGCTATTTTCACCCCTTGCTTGTGAATACTGGCACATTTCTGGAGATTAATTCATATCTAGATATTACCTTTCGAGGGTAAAAGAAGCATACAGCACCTGGCTGGCATTGTGGTATTTGATTATTGGCTGACTAGGAGGGCCAAAGGCAAAATGTTTGAAATACAACATTGTTTACTCTGTTATCAAAGGGTAGTTTTTAAACAGTAGCCTACTCTGTTAAGGACCAAGTAAAGTCTGTAGTGAAGACCAAGGCTGACACTTTCCCTGCTGAATTGGTTGCAGGAGATTTTTTTTATGGTAGTGGCTTAGTGTGTGAATAGAATGCCAAAAAGGTCATGGAAACCTGGGCAATAGATAAGAGATCCTGTGATGTGGAAAGGGGCCAAAGAAGAGACACCAGGATGATGAAGCATTTTGTATTTGGGGACAATTTATGATAAAACTTCATTTCTGCTTATACTTTTATATCCCTGAGTTGAAGATTTTGATATGCATTATATAATTCTTGATTCTTAAAGTTATTAAATATTGGAATTGATTAAGCAAGTCGAAGAGAGAATGCAAAGCCCATACCTCTATAATATTCTACACTATATTTTCTACACTACTAGGGATCAAAGCACTAATTAATAATTTAAATATTCTCAGCTATTTATGCTCTCACTGCCTTGCCTTTCTCCTTTTTTTCTCCAGTTTATTATAAGCTATATTCTACTCACAGGATTTATGTGCTTCGCCTCTACCCCTGAGGTGAGATATTCCTGTTATACAGGCTCTTGTGCAATTCCTAAAGTAATAACCAGTAGCTCTGCCCACATCTGCTTTTTGCTATTCAGGTTCAGTTTGGAAAGCGCTCATCATGTAAGGTTATAATGTCTTAGTAACTGTATTGTAGTTGTATGTGGGGAAGACATATCTTCTGGAGTCCATTGGCATGAAATTAAAAAAAAATCACTATACTGCTGCAGACCCCATATACATATGTAAACTGAAAATCTGCCTTCAATTTTTTGGAAATAGATGGGATATAACTGATATCTTCAAGTAGAAGAAAGGTGAAAGTAGGATTTTTAAAAAGATTTCATTATAATGATTGAAATCATGTTTTGAAAAGTAAAATATTTTCAACATCTGTTTCATTGTTTTAAAGGTATTATCCAGTGTAAGGTTAATCTTTTTCTTTTAACCTTACATTGGATAATATCTTATGATTTCCTCATTTCTTTCTTTCTTTTTTTTTTGATGTGGACTATTTTTAAAGTATTTATTGAATTTGTTAGAATATTGCTTCTGTTTTATGCTTTGGATTTTTGGCCGTGAGGCATGTGGGATCTTAGCTCCCTGACCAGGGATCGAACCCACACCCCCTGCATTGGAAGGTGAAGTCTTAACCACCGGACTGCCAGGGAAGTCCCTCAACATGTTTCATTTGATCTTGGCAATGAGCCAGTGAAGCAGGTAGCAGAGCCAGTATTAGAACTCAGTTCTCCTTATACCCTACCCAGAGTTTGTCATACAAAGTTCAAATAAGACTCTCCCTTTTCATTTTGAATGAGTTAATGAATCTTTCTGTCCAGTAGGAATTTTGCAACTTCCTTTGAACAGGGATTTAGAAAGTATTTTCTGACAACGAGGGAGTGCTTTGTCAGCCTTTTTCTTAGGAAACTAGGGATTTAGAATTAGTTTCAAGATTTTTCAAATCTAAAATTGGTAAGAAGTAGATTTTTAAAACTTGATTAGATAAATACATTGTAAAGAATCAGTAAGTCTCAAGAGATTAGGTTCCTGGAGGCCCAACAAGATTCTCATGTATGATAGAAACTTTAACTGACATCTAAATAACAGCCTCTTAAATCTCAGAATATTTAATGTGGGAAACTTGTTTTCTGTGCTTTCCCTTCTGATTACTTCAGTATTAGCTACTTCAAAATGTAAAAAAGAAAAAGATAATGTGAACAATGTCACAGATTGGAATAGGTGTGTATTTATTCTTGGTGGGGGGACCCTTCTGGATTTTTTAACTTACTCTCCAGTATTTGATGAAATAGCTGAAGACCGTTGTAGCAATGTACAGGCAATAGAGAACAGAATAAGCTAAGAACTGAAGGAAGAATTTATAGTTGGAAAATCCAATGCAGTTATTAACCCTAAAAAAGGAAAAAAAGAAAAACTAATTTGAAATCAGGATCCATTGATTTAGAACACACTGATACAGAGTGAACTGTGTTACCCCTGCTGCTTCATTATCTGTTGTGTAGAAACTCAACAGAAATTTAAGTGCCTTAATAGGAACAGACTGGAAACACAAGTTCATGTCTCACTTGTTTTTCCTTTTATTTACAGACACAGAGACAGCTGGCCTACCTAACAGTTCTGGACTGGTTCCTGACACACCCAAGCAAACCTGGATCTTGGATGCTGAAAACCTACTACAATCTCCGCAGCTATACTTAGTATATTATGGCATGTTCTCTTTATAGTTAGATGATTTCATACTGGTTCTCTAGGTCAGACATACAAAATTTGGAGAATTGCTTAAATTAACAATCTAGAGTTTTTCAAACATCAAGACAGCTAAAAAAAGAACTGAATTATGTAATGTCAAAGGGGACAACTATCTGTACTCTCTTTCGTTATTATAGCTAATGGACAAGAGACCATTAGCTCTGTGACACCAGGAATTCACTATCACACCTTTGATGGTATATTTATTCTTGCTTTAAAATGTTACGCCTTCCCTGTTCCCCACACAAATACAAAGCCCAGTGAATTATGGTAGGGGAAACAGGCATTTTACAACTATGCTTAGGAAAGTAGGCATTGAACAACTTTGACCCTATTAGAGGGGAGAAATTAATCAAAAGGACATACCAAGGGCAATGATGATCCATTTTTAATACACACCTACAAAAGGAAGAAAATACAGTGTGATAAACTTCAGAATTGAACTCAGGGTATCACCAGTATTTTTACATGGTCCCAGTACACTCATTCTTAGATTTCCACTATAGCTTCTCCAAAACTATTCTGTCCTCAGTTGTTCCTAGGATGAGCCAATCACAAAACTTTAGGATCATGCTGGCAGCAAGTTACATGACTAAAATTCCAACCTTAAAAAGGCATTTTTTAAAGGGAACTCTAGGATACTGACACAGAGGGTAGGTCCAAGATACCTCTCCTCATTTTATTTACTTAGTTTAATAAAAGTAAAGAAGAAAACATGACTGCAGCCTGTGCTTGAATCAAGGGTAAGAGAAACATGGATGGAACAAGCACTCAAGAAGAAGGACATGAAGCTTATATTTATTAGTATAAAAATGGGATTTTACAAAGCTGGAGCAATTTGAGTAACAAAATAAAGTAGTATTGACTTATAACCCCAAATGTAAAATGATTGTCCATGCCCACATATTGATATAAGTAAATGATTTAATAAATAAATGAGGGAAAAGAGACAAATCTCCCATGTAGAGGAATTCCAAATAATTTATGTAGATACTCTGCCTGCAAGGCAGGGTGGGGGAAGCATAACTTCTCATTCCTTTAGTGTTGGCTGTACACAGAGATTTCCTTCTAAAGAGTACAGTATGGAGTGGGGGTGGAAGAAGAGTAACTTTACAGTGGAGAAATCTGGCAAACACTGCCTCAGTCAGATGATTAAGATTAACATTGCAGTGATAAGTCATGTCTATAGTACGTACCCTTGATATGATATAATGAGAATGGCACTTAATCTCTCTGGTCTTCCTCCCCCAAAAGACATTATCTAAATCTAATTATGAGAAAAATATCAGACAAATCCCACCTGAGGGATAGTCTGCAAAATACCCAACAATTCTAAAAACCGTCAAGGTTATCAAAAACAAGTAAAGTCTGAGAAACTATCACAGCTAAGAGGAGCCTAGAAGACATGACAACTAAATGTAATACGGTATCCTGGATAGGATCCTGTAACAGAACAAGGACTTCAGGGAAAAACTGAGAAAATCTAAATAGAGTATGGATTTTGGCTAAAAATAAAAAATCAATGCTGGTTCATTAATTGTAAGAAATGTACCATATTAATGTAAGATATTACATGGAAAATGGTGTGGGGCATATAAGAACTATCTTTACAATGATTCTATAAATCTAAAACTGTTCTAAAATAAAATGTTTATTTTTTAAAATGCAGTTTTATTTCTCTTTCCTATCTTTATAATAGTTTGAATCATCATCATCCCTGTGAGGGTATTTGGCATGTGCTCATTATGATTGAAAGGAAATGCTCTTTAGGATCAACATGTTAGGATAAGTCACTTGGTTTTTAAGGCAACCATCAGTGGCCAAGCTCAGCCCAGGGGAATTATGGCTGTCACTTACATGGCACAGACAGAGCAGTGGTGGCAGCGATCTGGCTTGATCAAATGGCACCGGTCACAGAACCTTACGGCTATAGGAAAAATAAGGTGGTTAGCACTGGTTAGGGATCAATATGACACCATATATCTTACTAGCAAATCTGGGTGACTTGTTATACACTGATTACAGGCACTCAAACTCATCTCATTTCAAGTTACCAAGCAAAAGACAGATCACATAAGAGAATTGTGGTATGTATTTTTTTCCCGGTTGGATCAATCTTAAAAGCATCTTTTGGGGGATGAGTGTAAGGGGAAAAGTTTTCATATCTGGATATCTGATCATAAAATTCTGTATTATGAAACAAACTATACTGTCAATTGCTTGAGTTATCTTGGGAAAATCATTTAGCCTCTGTTTATTCCAACTTTCCTATCTGAAAACAGGATTCATAATTTATCTCCTGTCTCCAGAGGTTGGATTGTATGAGGTGGATAAAACTCCTAAAGCATGGTAAAGAAGGTAGTTCTTAGAATAAGAATTTGAAGAATAGAAGAGACATTCTAGAACAAATGAGTTCAATTGACCATTCCACAGATGTAGAAAATAAAGACCTGAGCCATGTCAAGTAACTTACACAAAATCACACAGTAAGCAAGTGGCAAGGCTGTGACTAGTACAGTTTTTCTGACCCTTTAGTTCAGGATTCTTTTCACTTTGTAAGTATGATATAAAAAATCAGTTCTCCTTCCCTCTCTACCTCCTTCCTTCTTTATTTCCTTGCATGAAAGACATTTTCCTTTCCTTCTAATTTTCTCTGTGTTCATTGATAGAGTATGACTGTTTATGTGATTATTAAGTGTAACAACTAAAATTATGAAAATTTGAGCTAATATAATAATTAAACCTAAAGTGTACCTTAAGCACACATAACTGATTCAACATAATGAACTATTAATTCAGCAGAGTTTCTGTGTTCATTCTAGCAATGTGGTGGTGGTGGTGACCAAAGTATGCGTATAACTGAGGTAACAAGGAGGGGAGAGGGACATGCATGTTTAGTTCCTTCAACATGTTTTTAAAGATACGGTCAAACACCACTGTCCAGTTTAAGCCACCATCACCTCTAACTTAGATGACTGCAATAGCTGCCTAATTATTTGCTTTCACTCTTGCCCCCTCACAATACATTCTCTACAGAATAGCCAGGTGATTTGTTAAAATCTAAATCAGATCATATCACTCTCCACTAAAAACCTTCAATGGAGTTCCAAACCCTTAGCATGGCAAGTTACTTTTTTTTTTTTTTGGTGGCTCTGCATGGATTGTGGGATCTTAGTTCTCTGACCAGTGATTGAACCTGGCCCCAATAGTGAAAGCACTGAGTCCTAACCACTGGACCACCAGGGAATTCCTGCAAGCTACTTTTTCTTATTAAGGTCTCAGATCAAATGACATTGCCTCAGAGAAGCCTTCTCTATTACTCTATATCATGAGCACTGCAAACAAATGCTTCAAGGGTCCAGGGAACAGTGAGTAGTGAGTGAAGAACCTGAGAATTTGTGCTGTGTTTAAAAAGAGCGGCTACTACTCAGCTCTAGCTAATTTTTGCCATGGGGAAATGCAGATCGAATGTTACCAGTGTCTGAGTTTTCAAGAGTAGGCAAAAATTGTGGATTTTCATGCAGAAATATTCTAATTGTTAAAAATTAGTAAAAATGCGAAGTTTTAAAAGACACATTAGAGGTCAAACAGAATATATCTCTGGGTCCAATTCCTTCCATATACTTCTAGTTTGTAATCTCTGCTCTATCGCACCATTCTGTTTACTACTGTTTGAAATTATATAGAAAATTTCCTGTCTGTCTCCTTTTCAATATACTTCAGTATGCATGAAGACTTTTAAATAAACCATAACCACCATGACATTATTGCTCTAACAAAGTAAACAATAAATCTTTAATATCATCTAATACCCAGACTATATTAAGACATCCCCAATTGTCATATGGGATCTTAATAAATATTGGTTGAATAAATAAATGATAAATAGATGAACGTAAGTGTCCAACAGTATACTTCCCAGAGCCTTGAAACACAAACTTCCTTATTAGAAACATTAGAATTACTTGTCAAAAAAGCATTCGTTTTCAAATTTTAAAAGGTGGAGAGGGCTTCCCTGGTGGCACGGTGGTTAAGAATCTGCTTGCCAGTGCAGGGGACACGGGTTTGAGCCCTGGTCTGGGAAGCTGCCACATGCTGAGGGGCAACTAAGCCCATGCATGAAAACTACTGAGCCTGTGCTCTAGAGCCTGCGAGCCACAACTACTGAGCCTGTGCTCTAGAGCCCACGAGCCACAACTACTGAAGACTGCACACCTAGAGCCTGAGCTCCGCAACAAGAGAAGCCACTGCAATGAGAAGCCCGTGCATTGCAATGAAGAGTAGCCCCCAGTCGCTGCAACTAGAGAAAGGCCACGCGCAGCAACAAAGACCCAACTAAGCCCAAAATAAATAAATAAATGTATTAAAAAAATAAATAAAACGAGGAGAATTGCTCAGCCAGTACTGTTCTACTCATGCATATGAAAACTAACAATAAAACTCCATAGTGAGTATTACTGAAGAAAAATGAAGACATATCTGCACAATCACTTGTACAAGAATTTCATAGCAGATTTACTCATAATAGTTGAGCACTGGAAACAACCCACTTGAGCATCAACTGGTGAACTGATAAAGAAAATATGATATTCATACAATGAAATACTACTCAGAAATGACAATGAAAATACTAGGACCCAAAACCTATGGGGTGCAGCAAAAGCAGTTCTAAGATGGAAGTTTATAGAAATACAATGTTACCTCAAGAAGCTAGAAAAATCTCAAATAAACAACCTAACCTTACACCTAAAGCAATTAGAGAAAGAAGAACAATAAAAACCTAAACTTAGCAGAAGGAAAGAAATCAAAGATCAGATCAGAAATAAATGAAAAAGAAATGAAGGAAACAATAGCAAAGACCAATCAAACTAAAAGATGGTTCTTTGAAAAGATAAACAAAATTGATAAACCTTTAGCGAGACTCAAAGAAAAAAAGGAAGAGGGCTCAAATCAATAAAATTAGAAATGAAAAAGAAGTTACTCACTGACACTGGAGAAATACAAAGGTTCATGAGAGACTACCACAAGCAAATATATGCCAATAAAATGGACAACCTAGAAGAAATGGACAAATTCTTAGAAAAGTACAACTTTCCAAGACCGAAACAGGAATAAATAGAAAATATAAACAGACTAATCACAAGCACTGAAATTGACACTATGATTAAAAATCTTCCAAAAAACAAGAGCCCAGGGCCAGTTGGCTTCACAGGAGAATTCTATCAAACATTTAGAGAAGAGCTAACATCTATCCTTCTCAAATTCTTCCAAAATATATCAGAGGGAGGAACACTCCCAAACTCATTTTATGAGGCCCCCATCACTCACCCTGATAGCAAAACCAGACAAAGATGTGACAAAAAAAGAAAAATACAGGCCAATATCATTGATGAACATAGATGCAAAAATCCTCAACAAAATACTAGCAAACAGAATCCAACAGCACATTAAAAGGATCACACACCATGATCAAGCGGGGTTTATCCCATGAATGCAAGGATTCTTCAATATACACAAATCAATCGATGTGATACACCATATTAAAAAACTGCAGGATAAAAACCATATGATCATCTCAATAGATGCAGAAAAGCTTTTGACAAAACTCAACACATATTTATGATAAAAAGTCTCCAGAAAGTGGGCAGAGAGGGAGCCTACCTCAACATAATAAAAGCCACATATGACAAACCCACAGCCAACATAATTCAAAATGGTGAAAAACTGAAAGTATTTCCTCTAAGATCAGGAACAAGACAAGGGTGCCCACTCTCACCATTATTCAACATAGTTTTGGAAGTTTTGGCTATGGCAATCAGAGAAGAAAAAGAAATAAAATGAATACAAATTGGAAAAGAAGTAAAACTGTCACTGTCTATGGATGACATGATACTATACATAGAGAATCCTAAAGATGCCACCAGAAAACTACTAGAGTAAATCAAATTTGGTAAAGCTGCAGGATACAAAATTAATGCACAGAAATTTCTTGCATTCCTACACAATAACAATGAAAAATAAGAAAGAGAAATTAAGGAAACACTCCCATTTACCACTGCAAAAAAAAGAACAAAATACTTAGGAATAAACCTACCTAAGGAGGCAAAAGACTAGCATGCAGAAAACTATAAGACACCGATGAAAGAAATCAAAGATGATACAGACAGATGGAGAGATACACCATGTTCTTGGATTGGAAGAATCAGTATTGTGAAAATGACTATACTACCCAAAGCAACCTACAGATTCAATGCCATCCCTACAAATTACCAATGGCATTTTTCACAGAGCTAGAACAAAAAATTTTACAATTTGTATGGAAACACAAAAGACCCAAACAGACAAAGCAATCTTCAGAAAGAAAAATGAAGCTGGAGGAGTCAGGCTCCCTGACTTCGGACAATACTACAAAGCTACAGTAATCAAGACAGAATGGTACTGGCAAACAAACAGAAATATAGATCAATGGAACAGGATAGAAAGTCCAGAGATAAACCCATGCACATATGGTCACATTATCTTTTTTTTTTTTTCTTTTTTTTTATGGTAAGTGAGCCTCTCACTGTTGTGGCCTCTCCTGTTGCGGAGCACAGGCTCCGGATGCGCAGGCTCAGCGGCCATTGCTCACGGGCCTAGCCACTCCGTGGCATGTGGGATCTTCCCGGACCGGGGCACGAACCTGTGTCCCCTGCATCGGCAAGTGGACTCTCAACCACTGCGCCACCAGGGAAGCCCTGGTCACCTTATCTTTGATAAAGGAGGCAAGAATATACAATGTAGAAAAGACAGCCTCTTCAATAAGTGGTGCTGGGAAAACTGGACAGCTACATGTAAAAGAATGAAATTAGAACACTCCCTAACACCATACACAAAAATAAACTCAAAATGGATTAAAGACCTAAATGTAAGGCCAGACGCTATAAAACTATTAGAGGAAAACATAGGAAGAACACTCTAAGACATAAATCATAGCAAGATCCTTTTTGACCCACCTCCTAGAGTAATGGAAATAAAAACAAAAATAAACAAATGGGACCTAATGAAACTTCAAAGCTTTTGCACAGCAAAGGAAACGATAAACAAGATGAAAAGACAACCCTCAGAATGGGAGAAAATATCTACAAAGAAACTGACAAAGGATTAATCTCCAAAATATACAAGCAGCTCATGCAGCTCAATATCAAAAAAACAAACAACCCAAACCAAAAATGGGCAGAAGACCTAAATAGACATTTCTCCAAAGAAGACATACAGATTGCCAATAAACACATAAAAAGATGCTCAGCATCACTAATCATTAGAGAAATGCAAATCAAAACTGTAATGAGGTATCACCTCACACCGGTCAGAATGGCTATCATCAAAAAATCTACAAACAATAAATGCTAGAGAGGGTGTGGAGAAAAGGGAACTCTCCTATACTGTTGGTGGGAATGTAAGTTGATACAGCCACTGTGGAGAACAGTATGGAGGTTCCTTAAAAAACTAAAAATACAACTACCATATGACCCAGCTATCCCACTACTGGGCATATACCCTGTGAAAACCATAACTGTAAAAGATACATGTACCACAATGTTCATTGCAGCACTATTTACAATAGCCAGGAAACGGAAGCAACCTAAATGTCCATTGACAGATGAATGGATGAAGAAGTTGTGGCACATATATTCAATGGAATATTACTCAGCCATAGAAACTAATGAAATTGTTTTTGTAATGAGGTGGATGGACCTAGAGTCCGTCATATAGAGTGAAGTAAGTCAGAAAGAGAAAAACAAATACCGTATGCTAACGCATATATATGGAGTCTAAAAAACCGGTACTGATGAACCTAATGGCAGGGCAGGAATAAAGACACAGATATAGAGAATGGACTTGACACAGTAGGGGAAGGGGAAGCTGGGACGAAGTGAGGTAGTAGCATTGACATATATACACTACCAAATGTAAAATGGATGGCTAGTGGGAAGCTGCTGCATAGCACAGGGAGATCAGCTCGATGCCCAGTGATGACCTAGAGGGGTAGGATAGGGAGGGTGGGAGGGAGGCTCAAGAGGGAGGGGATATGGGGATATATGTATACATATAGCTGATTCACCTTTTTGTACAGCAGAAACTAACACAACATTGTAAAGCAATTATATTCCAATAAAGATGAAAAAAATGATGTAAAAAAAAAGAAATACTACTCAGCAGTAAAAGGAATGAAATACACAGGAGTGTGAATGAGTCTCAAGAACATTATGCTGAATAAAAGAAGCCAGATACAACAGTACATACTGTATGATTCCATTTATACGAAATTCTAGAGCAGGTAGAAGTAATCTATGGTGGAAAACTATCAGAATAGTGGTTGTCTTTGGTTGTGGTGGTGGGCTTGACTGGGAAGGAGCATGAGAGAACTTTTTGGGGTGTGGTAATGTTTTCAGAGGTTTTAGTTACACAGGTGTGTACATTTGTCAAAATACTGAATGGTACACTTAAGATTTGTGCATGTTTTGTATGTAAATTTCACCCAAAAAAGAATAATAAAATATTTAGGTGGATGTGTATTGATATCGGCTACTTACTTTGAAATGCATCAAAAAATAAAATGGCTTGCCATCATTAAAAATCTACAAATAACAAATGCTGGAGAGGGTGTGGAGAAAAGGGAACCCTCCTACACTGTTGGTGGGAATATAAATTGGTACAATCACTATAATGAACAGTATGGAGGTTCCTTAAAAAACTAAAAATAGAACTACCATATGATACAGCAATCCCATTCCTGGGCGTATATCCAGAGAAAAGCATACTTCGAAAAGATACATGCACCCTACATGTTCATTACAGCACTATTTACAATAGCCAGGACATGGAAGCAACCTAAATGTCGATCAACAGATGAATAGATAAAGAAGATGTGGTATATATATATGATGGAGTACTACTCAGCAATAAAAAAGAATGAAATAATGCCATTTGCAGCAACATGGATGGACCTAGAGATGATCATACTAAATGAAATAAGAGAGAAAGACAAGTACCATATGATATCACTTATATGTGGAATCTAAAAAAATGTTAGAAATTAACTTATTTACAAAACAGAAACAGACTCACAGTCATAGAAAACAAATTTATCATTACCGAAGTGGAAAGGAGGTGGGGAGGGATAAATTAGGAGTTTGGTATTAGCAGATACAAACTAGTATATATGAAATAAACAGCAAGGACCTACTGCATACCACAGAGAACTATATTCAATATCCTGTAATAAACCATAATGGAAAAGAATATGAAAAAGTATATATATACATATATATATATATATACACACACACACATTTATGTATGTTTAATTGAATCACTTTATTGTATACCAGAAACTAACACTACATTGTACATCAACTATACTTCAGTAAAAAAAAATTTTTTAAATAAGATATCTTGATGGATGATGGATAGAGGGATGGATTTGTGGACAGATATGTGATAAAGAGATATAGTAAAATGTTAGTGGTGACTCCAGTGGTGGGTATACAGATGTTTATAATTATTCCATCTTGGGTAAATGTTTGACCTTTTTTATAATAAAATGTTGAGAAAAAACTCCACAGTGTTCTTCAGAAGAAAGGAGGAAAAAGTGGGCTAGATTGAGGATATTTATGACTCAGTCTTTCTGAGATCCTTGTTGATCTGCCTCTCTAAGCGACTTTGGATGAACTGACCTCCACTCCCAGTTCTTGTGTAAACTGGTAGCTTCTTGGCCATATCAGAAAGCATCTGCTTCTGGACCTCAGGTCTCTCTTCATTTTCATAGCGCTCCTTGTCGGTATAGGACAGGTGGAACTGGAAGGAGAAGTGAGAGGCAAGACTTTACTTTCCAAAATTCACAGAAAAGATTAAAAACAACAATAACTATTTGGATGAAAATATTTGTTACCTATCCTTGAAGCTCAGGTACCAATTTGGTTTATAACTTTCTCTGGATAATTATCTCATTTATCTTATTTGGCTTTTATCTAAATATTCATAACTCTATGTGATAGGTAATATTGTTTTATAACTAAAGAAAATAAAACTTAGATTAAGTACCTTATCTATGGTTACACTCACTCAACTAATAAAAGCAGCAAAACTAAGCCCCAAACCCAGTTCACTTGACCCCAAGACTTATGCCATTTCCACTCCATTATACCATAATACGATATTGCATGTTGATATGTGATACCTTGTTGCCAGGACCCTGTTGATGATAAACTATGCTTCTTATTAAGTTGTGAGTATTTTTCATAGGTGACACTCTTGGAGAAGCTGGATGAGACTACTTGCAACATTGTCTTCACATTCTATAATAATTTTTCAAATGAATAGAAATTTGGATATTCTCACTATTTCAGAAATTTTTAGTCTGGTATGGAGCTTGTTGCCATGTTTGTGCTACACTTTGCTAATCTGGCAAAAAAAATGCCAATGATTTTCCAAAGTAATACAAACCTGTAAGTTTTCTTCTGTTTGGGCCAAAGGGTAGGCAGAGGTGAAAAAGAGAAAGATCTGTGATCACATTCTCTGGATTTAAACTTAATCTCTGCCATTTAATAGTTCAAAAATCACTTTGGAAAATCAGATACTCTCAACCTAAGTTTCTTTGTCTGTAAAACAGAGGAAATAATACTTACTTCACAAGACTGGTGTAACAGTGCTGGATAATAACAAGTAATTAAAGTCTCTTTTACAAGTCCAATTTCTTAAATCATTTAGAAATATTTGATATAGCCAATCTTTAAATTTTTAACTATTCTAGATAGTGTGTAGCAGTATGTTATTCTGATTTTAATTTGCACTCCTTTGATTACTAATGACATTCAGCACCTTTTTATGAGTTTATTGGCCATTTGGGTATCTTCCTGTGAAATGCCTATTCAAGTCTTTGTCCATTAAAAAATAATTGGGTTATGTGTCTTTTTTATTATTGATTTTGTAATGATTTGAATAGTAATTTATGTATTTTGTATACTAGTCCTTTGTTGAATATTTTCTACCAGTCTGTGGCTTTCCTCTTTACTTCCTTTATGGTGCATTTTGAGGATCTGAAGATCTTGGTGCGAGTGTAGATTTATGCAACCACTTTGGAAAACTGTTTGGCATTATCTACATAAGCTAAATATGTGCCGCCCTATGACTCAGCAATTCCATTCCCAGTTATATACCTAAGAGAACAATGAGTGTGTGTGTGTGTGTGTGTATATGTATGTGTGTTTGTGTGTATGCCAAAAGACAGGTACAAGATTGTTCATAGCAGCTTTATTCATAATAGAAATAAATGGTAACAACACAAGTGTCCTTTAATTGGTGAATGGATAAATCAACTGTGATAAAAGAGAATAACTAACAGCAGTAAAAGGGAATGAATAACTGAAACATACATCAACATGAATGAATCTGGAAAACACTGCACTGAGTGAAAGGCTTACACAGAACAGTGCATACTATGATTCCTTTTTTGTGTGAGGCTCAAAAATAGGCAAAACTAATCTATGGTGATAGAAAGACTAGTGGTTATGTCTGATAGGAAGCTGATTGGGAAAGGGTATGAAAGAGATTCCTGAGGTGTTGGAAATGTTCAAAATCTTAACCTGGATGGTGATTATATAGGTGTAAATATAGGTAAAAAATCATGAAATCATACTCTTTACAGCTTAGTTCTTGGAATAGAGTATGTATTTGTACATCAGTAAAATAGTAAAACAAATAAATTAATAAAATATTTAAGATAATTTAAATGTATCTGACTTTTAAAATTGGAAATGTATAAAATCAAACACTCTATTTTAAGAACCATACCTGTGGTGGTGCATTTTTATGGTATCATGTCATTCTAAACTAGAGTGACTTCCTGTGGGTATGTGGAAATGTATAGGGGAATTTTTGGCTATTACAGTAAATATGGTGCACTATAGGCATTTAATGCGTGGAGGCCCAGGAAGCCAAGGATTCTGTGATGAACTGTATAGGCACACACAACTAAGAATTTTCAGAACCAAAAGTCTATAGGTCAATATTATAAAATGGTAACTAAATAATATAAATTTAATATAAAAACAACTGGGTTTTTTTTTTTGTTTTCTTAGAAGAACAATTATGCTAACTGGAAAGTATAAAGTTTTATTTTTTAACTTATTTTTAACCTTCTTATTGAAGTATAGTTGATTTAAAAGTATAAAGTTTTAAACAATTCTTTCTTAATGTTGATAATTAAAAGTAGCACCTTGGGGCAGCGCTTTAAGTTCGGGGATGGTCTTGGGAATATAACTTTCTTGTGGTATACTGCCCCAGCTTGAAAGGCACAGGCAGTGTTGTTACTGCTTGTATATGATGAAACCTTGTGGTTATATAGCCAGTAGACTTTGGTTTGGAATAGGATGTCATGCCTGGATGCCCTATTTCTGGCACTAACCAAGCATTTTTGAGGGTTAGAATGCAATGAGCCAGTAAATGCACTTTGGGTGGGACAACTGGTGATAGACTGGGATGTATTTGTTATTAGATAAATTAATATCATGACTATCAAATAGGTCCAAAAGATTCACCTTTTCTTTTTACCCATTAAAAATGATTAACACATGGTCTTAAATGTTAGACATTTGCAGTGATTATCTAAATCCTGTCATCATGTCACCCAGTTTAGGCCAACAAAATTCCTAATCACTCAGCCTTTTTACTGGTCTACAAGCTTTATAAATAGTGTGACAAGGACAATTATTTTATTGAGCTAAAATTCACATAACATAAAATTTCATTTTAAAATGTACATTTTATAGTGTACGAGTCAGTGGCATTTAGTACATTCACAGTGTTTTGCAACCATCACCACTATCTAGTTCCAGAATATTTTTATCACTCCAAAAGGAAACCCTCTATACATTAAGTAGTGATTCCCTATTCCCTCCATTCCCATTCCCTGGCAACCACTAATCTACCTTCTGCCTCACTGGATTTTTCATATGAATGGAATCAAACAATATGTGGCCTTTGGTGTCTGCTGTATTTCAATTAGCATAATGTTTTCAAGGTTCATCCATGTTGTATCATGTATCAGTAATGTATTCCTTTTTAATGGCTGAATAATATTCCATTGTATGGACATACCACACTTGGTTTATGAATTCCCCTGTTAATGGACATTTGGCTCCTTCCCATCTTTTGGTTACAGTGAATAGTGATCTGTGAACAGCTGTGTATAACTATTTGTTTGAACAACTGTTTTCAATTCTCCTGAGTATATACTTAGGAGTAGAACTGCTGGGTCACATGGTAATTCTATGTTTAACCTTATGAGGAAATGAAAACCTGTTTTCCACACTAGCCACGCCATTAAAATTCCCAGTAGCAATGTATGAGGATTCAGAATTCTCCATATTTACACTAACACTTGTTATTTTACATTTTTCTTTCTTTCTTTCTTTTTCTTTCTTTCTTTTTCTTTCTTTCTTCCTTCCTTCCTTCTTTCTTTCTTTCTTTTTGTCTTTGTTTTGTTTTTATTACAATTATTTTATTACATTCATCTGAGGTTGTACATATTTGATTTCATGGAATAAAATTCAAAGATGTGAAGAGACCTTCATTATTAGGGAAAGTCATGAACTGATCACAAGATGATATACCTCTAGATTGGCTCTACTCCAGTCTTGTTTTCATATTCCTGCATAGCATTATTCAGATAGCCTTCCTTATTTAAAAAAATAAATTAAGACACTAGCACTTCAAGAAAGTGTGCCCAACTCCCACAGTTTCCCACCTCCCCAAAGTTAACATTTTCCTTGGTTTTTGCCTTTTTCTTATGGTTCATAATTCCTTACTTTTTGTACCAGTTATCTATGGTCACAATAATGTTTCATAACATACAACTTTGAAATCTAGAATAATAAGCATCAAGGTTCAAGGGTCTGTGTGCTGGCAATTTTGGCTGAATTGACTAAGCAGTTCTGGTCCCCAAACTCACTCACGTATCTGGTAATTGTCTGACTATTGATCCATCTTAGTTGGGATGACCCTGATGACTCAATTCTGCTCCCATGTTTGTGTCCCATTAGGCTAGACTGGCATGTTGTCAAGGTGGTGATAGAAGGCAAGAGGAGAAATCCAAATGGAAACATGTAAGTGCTCTTTCAAGCATCTACTTATCTCACATCTACTAACATCCCATTGGATAAAGCAAGTTACATGGCTAGATGCAGAGAGAGTGGGAGGACATCAGAGGTTATGGCAAAGTTCATGACTACAAGAAAGCATGAGAAATTGGAACAATTGATGTGATCACTCTACCACACCTACAATCTTCTTTTTCTACTTCCTGGGCAAAGGAAGATAGCTCATCTGAATAGGAATTTGGCTTGATTCAATATTGGAGGATCACTGACAATTTTTTCCTTTATGTTAAAAAATTTCCATTCAGTAAAATTTACCTTTGTATGGTATATGATTCCATGATTTCTTTTATTGAAATGTATCTGGCATACAATATTATATTAGTTTCATGTGTACAACATAATGATTTGACATCTCTATGCATTTCAAAATGATCACTACAATGTCAAGTTACCATCTGTCACCATACAAAGTTAACACAATATTGACTGTATTCCGTATACTATACATTACATCCCCATGACTTATTCATTTTATAACTGGAAGTTTATGCCTCTTGATCCCCGTCACCCATTTCCCCCCCCACTCTTACCCCTTTTCCTCTGGCAACCTCCACTGGGAATCTGCTCTCTGTATCTGAGTCTGAGTTCAGTTTTGTTTTGTATTTTAAATTTCACATATAAGTGAAATCATGTGGTATTTGTCTTTCTCTGACTTATTTCACTTAGCATAATACCCTCAAGGTCCAACCATGTTGTTGCAAATGACAATATTTCTTTCTTTTTAATGACTGAGTAGTATTCCATTGTATATATACCATATCTTCTTTATCCATTCATCCACTGATGGACACTTAAGTTGCTTCCATATCTTGGCTATTGTAAATAATGCTGCAGTGAACACAGGGGTGCATATATCTTTTCTAATTCATGTTTTTGTTTCCTTTGGATAGATACCCAAAAATGGAATTCCTGGATCATATGGTAGTTCTACTTTTAATTTTTTGAGGAACCTCTATACTGTTTTCCATACTGGTTGCACCAATTTACATTCCCACCAACAGTGAATAAGGGTACCCCTTCCTCCACATCCTTATCAACTCTTGTTATTTCTTGTCTTTTTTATAACAGTCATTCTAACTGGCATGAGGTGATATCTCACTGTGGTTTTGATTTTCATTTCCCTGATGATTAGTGATGCTGAGCATCTTTTCAAGTGCCTGTTGGCCATCTGTACATCTTTGGGAAAATGTCTATTCAGATACTCTGCCCATTTTTAATCAGATTTTTTTTTGTAATTGAATTGTATGAGTTCTTTATATATTTTGGATATCAACCCCTTATTGGGTATATGACTTGAACATACCTTCTTCCATTCAATAGGTTGGCTTTTCATTTTGTTGATAATTTCCTTTGCCGTGCAGAAGCTTTTTAGTTTGATGTAGTCCCATTTGTTTATTTTTCCTCTTGTTGCCCTTGCCTTTGGAGTCAGATCCCTAAAAGCGTTGCTAAGACCAATAACAAGGAGCTTACCAGCTATGTTTTCATCTCAGAGTTTCATGGTTTTAGGTCTAACATTCAAGTCTTTAATAGATTTTGAGTTAGTTTTAGTATTTAGTGTACGATGTGGTTCAATTTCATTCTTTTGCATGTATCTGTTCAGTTAGTCATATTTTAGCCATCCGGTGTGAAATGTTATCTCATTGTGGTCTTAATTTGCATTTCTCTACTATATATACATATACATACATATATATATATATATATATATATATATACACACACACACACACACACACATATGTATTGTTTAGTGAACTATCTATTCAAGTCATTTGCCCATTTTTTAAAGGATAGTCCGTATTGAAAACATTAAGGATCATCTTTTCAGCAAACTGTACTATAACAATTGGACATAATATTAAAAAAACAAACCCTCAATATTACCTCACATCTTACACAAATTACCTCAAAATGGAGGATCTTCAAGATGGAGGAGTAAGACAATGGAGACCACCTTCGTCCCCACAAATTCATCAAAAATACATCTATATGTGGAACAACTCCTACAGAACACCTACTGAACACTGGTAGAAGACCTCAGACTTCCCAAAAGGCAAGAAAATCCCCATGCACCTGAGTAGGGCAAAAGGAAAAAGAAAAAACAGAGACAAAAGAATAGGGATGGGACCTGCACCTCTGGGAGGGAGCTGTGAAGGTGGAAAAGTTTCCAAATGCTAGGAAGCCCCCTCACTGGCGGGAATTGGGGGAACTTTGGAGTCTCAGAGGAGAGGGGAGCAACAGGGGTGCTGAGGGAAAGCAGAGAGAATCCTGCACAGAGGATCAGTGCCAACCAGCACTCACTGGCCCGAGACACTTATTTGATCACCTGCTGGGTCAGGTGGGGACTGGGTGCTGAGGTACAGGCTTTGGAGGTCAGAAACCAGGGAGAGGACTGGGGCAGGCTGTGCAAAGACAGCTTGAGGGGGTTAGTATACCACAGCTAGCTGGGAGGGAGTCCAGGAAAAAGTCTGGACCTGCCAGAGAGGCAAGAGACCATTGTCATGGGGTCCACAAGGAGAGGGGCAGGCCCACCATATGAGCTTCTTGTTTCATGTGCTCACAGATGGCAGGGCACCACCTATGCAAGCTCCAGAGGTGGGCGTGAGCCTGAAAGGTGGGTGCAACGGCTGCTGCCACTGCCACCAAGGGTCCTGTGAGCAAACCCAGGTCAATGCCCACACCTCCCTAGGAGCCTGTGCAGCCCACCACTGCTGAGGGTCCTGTGATCCAGGGCCAACATCCCCAGGAGAACGCATGGTGCACCTAGGCTGTTGCAGCTTCATGCCTGCCTCTGCCACTGCAAGCAGTCCCAGCACATCCCAATTGTGACTGCTGTATCCATCCCTCTCGCTGAACTGAGAGAGCAAGTGAGCCCTAATTAGTCATTGCTTTCGCCCCCTCTTGCCTGGGCAGGGAACAGACGCCTGAGGGTGGCCCACACACAGAGGTGGGGCCAAAGCCAAAGCTGAACCCCAGGTGCCATGCGACCAAAGAAGAGAAAGGGAAATCTCTCCAAGCACCCAGAGGAGTAGCAGATTAAACACCCACAATCAGCTTGGTAAACACTGCACCTGGGAATATCTGAATAGACGAGTGTTCCCACAATTGAGCATGTGGACTTTGGGGGCAACTGTGGACTTTGGAGGCAAGTACACACAGGAGTAAGGCCAGATAAGAGTCTGAGCTGGTGCCACAGTGCCCACAGCAGGTCCAGAGACCTACCTAGAAGTATTGGAGGACTTCCTGGGTAGGCAGGACTGGCTATGGTTCACTGTGGGGGCAAGGACACAGAAAGCTGAAGCCACAGAAAAATATTATTATTATTGCTACTTTTAAGAATTTTGTTGATTTTTTATTATTCTTTTAATTTTTATTTACTTTATATATTCTCTTTTATGCTTTTATTTTTAATATATTTTTAATTTTATTTTTTCCTATTTCTACTGTATTTTTTCGTTATATTGTAGTTTTTACTTGTTTTGGTTTTTCTTTGTTTTGCATTGTTTTTCTCTTATTTTAAACTATAATTTATATTTTTCTATGTTTACTTCTTTGTTGTTTCGTACATTTTTCCTTTTGTTTTCATCTTTCTTTTGTTTTTAGTTTTCTTTTGATCATTTTTGTGTGTTTTATGCTTTCTTTGCCTTTTTTTACTTTGCTTTCTGTGTTTGATTTGATTTTGTGTTTTTGTTAGTTTAGTTCTTAGTGTTTGTTTTCATTATGAGGTTTGTTTATTGGTTTGGTTGCTCTCTGCCTTTTTGTTTTCTCTTTTTTATTTGTCTTTTTGTGAGTGTATGTTATTGTGTGTTTCTTCATGTAATTTTATCTGTTTAGTTTTGCTTTTACCATTTGTCTTGGGGTTTTGTCTGTTCGTTTTCTTTTTTTCCATGCTATGTGGCTTGCAGGGTCTTAGTGCTCTGGCCAGGGGTTGGGCCTGAGCCTCCGAGGTGGGAGAGCTGAGTCCAGGATGTTGGACCACCAGAGAACTCCCAGCCCTATGGAATATTAATTGGTGAGGGCTCTCCCAGAGGTCTCCATCTCAACACTAAGATCTGGCTCCACACAACAGCCAGCAAGCTCCAATGCTGGACACCTCATGCCAAACAACTAGCTAGACAGGAAAACAAGCCCACCCATTAGCAGACAGGATGCCTAAAGTGATATGAAGCTCACAGACACCCCAAACACATCAACGGACATGGTTCGGCCCACCAGAGGGACAAGATCCAGCCACACCCACCAGAACACAGGCACCAGTCCCCCCCACCAGGAAGCCTACACAAGCCACTGGACCAACCTCACCCACTGGGGACAGACACCAGAAGTAAGAGGAAGTATGACCCTGCAGCCTGCGGCAAGGAGACCCCAAACACACTAATTTAAACAAAACGAGAAGACAGAGAAATATGCAGCAGATGAAGGAGCAAGGTAAAACCCCACAAGACCAAACAAATGAAGAGGAAATAGGCAGTCTACTTGAAAAGGAATTCAGAGTAATCACAGTAAAGATGATCCAAATCTTGGAAATAGAATAGAGAAAATACAAGAAACGTTTAACGGGGCTTCCCTGGTGGCACAGTGGTTGAGAGTCTGCCTGCCGATGCAGGGGACAAGGGTTCGTGCCCCAGTCCAGGAGGATCCCACATGCCACAGAGCGTCTGGGTCCGTGAGCCATGGCTGCTGAGCCTGCATGTCTGGAGCCTGTGCTCCACAATGGGAGAGGCCACAACAGTGAGAGGCCCGCGTACCACAAAAAAAAAAAAAAAAAAAAACAAAAAACGTTTAACAAGGACCTAGAAGAACTGAAGAGCAAACAAACAGTAATAAACAACAAAATAACTGAAATTTAAAATACTCTATAAGGAATCAATAACAGAATAACTGAGGTAGAAGAATGGATAAGTGAGCTGGAACATAGAATGGTGGAAATAACTGCCATGGAGCAGAATAAAGAAAAAAGAAGGAAGAGAATTGAGGACAGTCTCAGAGACCTCTGGGACAACATTAAACACACCAACATTCGAATTATAGAGGTCCAAGAAGAAGAAGAGAAAGACAAAGGGTCTGAGAAAATATTTGAAGAGATTATAGTCGAAAAGTTCCCCAACATGGGAAAGGAAATAGCCACCCAAGTCCAGGAAGTGCAGAGAGTCCCAAACAGGATAAACCCTAAGAGAAACAAACCAAGACACATATTAACCAAAATAACAAAAATTAAATTCAAAGAAAAAATATTAAAAGCACCAAGGGAAAAGCAACAAATAACATACAACGGAATCCCCATAAGGTTCTCAGTTGAGTTCTCAGCAGAAACTCTGCAGGCCAGAAGGGAGTGGCATGATATATTTAAAGTGATGAAAGAGAAAAACTTACAACCAAGATTAGTCTACCTAGGAAGATCTCATTCAGACAAGCAAAAGCTAAGAGAATTCAGCACCACCAAACCAGCTTTAAAACAAATGCTAAACGAACTTATCTCAGCTGGAAACACAAGAGAAGAAAAGGACATACAAAAACAAACACGAAACTATTAAGAAAATGGTAATAGGAACACACATATGTGAATGGAGTAATGCTCCAACCAAAAGACACGGACTGGCTGAATGGATACAAAAACAAGACCCATATTTATGCTGTCTACAAGAGACCCACTTCAGACCTAGGGACACATACAGACTGAAAGTGAGGGGATGGAAAAAGATATTCCATGCAAATGGGAATCAAATGAAAGCTGGAGTAGCAATTCTCATATCAGGCAAAATAGACTTTAAAATAAAGACTATTACAAGAGACAAAGAAGGACACTACATAATGATCAAGGGATCAACCCAAGAAGAAGATATAACAATTGTAAATATTTATGCACCTACATAGGAGCACCTCAATACATAAGGCAATACTAACAGCCATAAAAGGGGAAATCAACAGTAACACAATAATAGTAGAGGACTTTAACACCCCACTTTCACCAATGGACAGATCATCCAAAATGAAAAAAAATAAGGAAACACAAGCTTTAAATGACACAATAGACCGAATATATTTAATTGATATTAAGAGGACATGCCATCTGAAAACAGCAGATTACACTTTCTTCTCAAGTGCACATTGAACATTCTGCAGGATAGATCATATCTTCGGTCACAAATCAAGCCTTGGTAAAGTTAAGAATATTGAAATTGTACCAAGTATCTTCTGCGACCACAACACTTTGAAATTAGAAATCAATTACAGGAAAGAAACTGTAAGAAACACAAACACATGGAGGCTCAACAATACGCTACTAAATAAACAAGAGATCACTGAAGAAAGCAGAGAGGAAATCAAAAAATACCTAGAGACAAATGACAATGAAAACACAATGACCCTAAACCTATGGGATGCAGCAAAAGCAGTTCTCAGAGGAAAGTTTATTGGAAGACAATCTTACCTCAAGAAACAAGAAAAATCTCAAATAAAGAATCTAACCTTACACCTAAAGGAACTAGAGTAAGAAGAGCAAAAAAAAAAAAAAACCCCAATGTTAGTAGAAGGAAAGAAATCATAAAGATTAGAGCAGAAATAAATGAAATAGAAACAAAACAATAGCAAAGATTAATAAAAACTAAAAGCTGGTTGTTTGAGAAGATAAACAAAATTGATAAACCTTTAACCAGATGCATCAAGAAAAAGAGGGAGAGGACTCAAATCAAAAAAATTAGAAATGAAAAAGGAGAAGTTACAACGGACACCACAGAAATGCAATACGTCATAAGAGACTACTACAAGCAACTCTATGCCAATGAAATGGACAACCTTGAAGAAATGGACAAATTATTAGAAAGGTATTACCTTCCAAGACTGAACCAAGAAGAAATAGAAAATATGAACAGACCAATCACAAGTAATGAAATTGGAACTGTGATTAAAGGTCTTCCAACAAACTGAAGTCCAGACCACACAGCTTCCCAGGTAAATACTGTCAAAGATTTAGAGAAGAGCTAACACCCATCCTCTGAAACTCTTCCAAAAAATTTCAGAGAATGGAAAACTCCCAAACTCATTCTACGAGTCCACCATCACCCTTATTCCAAAACCACACAAAGATATTACAAAAAAGAGAAAATTACAGACCAATATCCCTGATGAATATAGATGCAAAAATCCTCAACAAAAGACTAGCAAACGGAACCCAATAACACATCAAAAGGATCACACACCATGATCAAGTGGGATTTATCCCAGGGATGCAAGGATATATGCATTCTTTAATATATGCAAATCAGTCAATGCGGTACACCATATTAACAAATTGAAGAACAAAAACCATATGATCATCTCAGTAGATGCAGAAAAAGCTTTTGACATAATTCAACACCCATTTATGATAAAAACTCTCCAGAAAGTTGGCATAGAGGGAAACTACCTCAACATAATAAAAGCCGTATACAACAGACCAGAGCAAACACCATTCTCAATGGTGAAAAACTGAAAGCATTTCCTCTAAAATCAGGAACAAGACAAGGGTGTCCACTCTCACCAATATTATTTAACATAGGTTTGGAAGTCCTAGCCATGGAAATCAGAGACAAAAAAGAAATAAAAAGAATACAATTTGGAAAAGAAGAAGTAAAACTATCACTGTTTGCCGATGATATGATACTATACATAGAAAATCCTAAAGATGCCACCAGAAAACTACTAGAGCTAATCAATGAATTTGGTAAAGTTGCAGGATATAAAGTTAATGCACAGAAATCTGCATTCCTATATACTAACAACAAAAGATGAGAAAGAGAAATTTAGGAAACAATCTCATTCACCATTGCAACAAAAAGAATAAAATACCTCAGAATAAACCTGCCTAAGGAGGTAAAAGACCTGTATGCAGAAAACTATAAGACACTGATGAAAGAAATCAAAGATGATACCAACAGTTGGAGAGACATACCATGTTCTTGAATTGGAAGAATCTATATTGCAAAAATAGCTAAACTACCCAAAGCAATCTACAGATTCAATGTAATCCCTATCAAATTACCAATGTCATTTTCTACAGAAATAGAACAAAAAATCTGAAAATTTGTATGGAGATACAAAAGCCCCCAAATAACCAAAGCAATCTTGAGACAAAAAAATGGAGCTGGAGGAATCAGGCTCCCTGACTTCAGACTATACTACAAAGCTACAGTAATGAAGACAGAATGGCACTGGCAAAAAAACAGAAATATAGATCAATGGAACAGGATAGAAAGCCCAGAGATAAACCCACGCACCTATGGTCACCTTATCTTTGATAAAGAAAGTAAGAATATACAATGTAGAAAGGACAGCCTCTTCAATAAGTGGTGCTGGGAAAACTGGACAGCTACATACAAAGGAAAGAAATTAGAACACACCCTAACACCATACACAAAAATAAACTCAAAATGGATGAAAGACCTAAATGTATGACTGGACACTATAAAACTCTTAGAGGAAAACAAAGGCAGAAGACTCTTTAACATAAATCACAGCAAGATCTTTTTTGACCCACCTCCTAGAGTAATGGAAATAAAAACAAAAATTAAAAAATGGGACCTAATGAGACTTAAAAGCTTTTGCACACCAAAGGAAACCACAAGGAAGATGAAAAGACAACCCTCAGAATGATAGAAAATATTTCAAATGAATCAATGGACAAAGGATTAATCTCCAAAATATGTAAACAGCTCATGCAGCTGAATAGCAAAAAAACAAACAACCCAATCCAAAAATGGGTGGAAGACCTAAATAGACATTTATCCAAAGAAGACACACAGATGGCCGAGAGGCACATGAAAAGTTTCTCAACATCACTAATTATTAGAGAAATGCATATCAAAACTACAATGAGGCATCACCTCACACCATTTAGAATGGGCATCATCAGAAAATTTATAAACACTGAATGCTGGAGAGGGTGTGGAGAAAAGGGAACCCTCTTACACTGTTGGTGGGAATGTAAATTGATACAGCCACTATGGGAACAGTATGGAGGTTCCTTAAAAAACTAAAAATAGAGCTACCATATGACCCAGCAATCCCACTCCTGGGCTTAAACCCAGATAAAACCATAATTCAAAAAGACACATGCACCCCAGTGTTCATTGCAGCACTATTAACAATAGCCAGTCATGGAAGCAACCTAAATGCCCATCAACAGAGAAATGGGTAAAGAAGAAGTGGTACATATATTCAATGGAATATTACTCAGCCATAAAGAGGAACAAAATTGGGTCATTTGTAGAGATGTGGATGGATCTAGAGACTGTCATACAGAGTGAAGTAAATCAGAAAGAGAAAACCAAATATCACATATTAACATATACCTGTGGAATCTAGAAACATAGTACAGATGAACTGGTTTGCAAGGCAGAAATAGAGACACAGATGTAGAGAACAAATGTATGGACACCAAGCAGGGAAAGGGTGGGTGGGATGAACTGGGAGATTGGGATCGACATATATACACTAATGTGTGTAAAATAGATAACTAATGAGAACCTGCTGTATAGCACAGGGAACTGCACTTTTCTGTACAGTAGAAACTAACACAACATTGTAAAACAGCTATACCCCAATTTAGAAAAATTACCTCAAAATGGATCACATGGCTAAATGTAAATTTTATTTTTCATTGTATCAGTATACAAGAGTTATTGTTTTATTTTTATAAAAGTAATGCAAGCTCATTGTAGAATATATAGACATTACAGAAAAACATTAAGAAAAAAATCCTTCTAATCTTATTCATAAAGAGCCAGTACTATTTTGGTGTAGTCTTTCCTTTCATTTGTATATACAATCATTCCTTTAATTTTCCATACTACTTTTTCACCTAATATTTTTTCTTCCAGTTTTATTGAAGTATAATTGACATACAGCACAGTATAATTTTAAGGTGTACAGCATAATGATTTGAATTATATACATAAGGAAATGATTACCACAATAAGTTTAGTGAACATCCATTATCTCATATAGATACAAAATAAAATTATTTGCCCATTTTAAATTTGGTTGTTTGTCTTTTTGTTGTTGAATTGCAAGAATCTTTTATGTATTCTGAATACTTGATATCAAGTGGATACTTATCAGATATATAATTTGCATTGGATACTTATCAGATATATAATTTGCAAATATTTTCCCCCTTCTTTGAGTGGTCTTCTCAATTTTTTGATAGTGTTGTTTGATGCACAAAAGTTTTAAATTTTGATAAAGTCTAATTTATGTTTTTCTTTTGTTTCTTGTTTTTAATGTCTTATCTAATAATCCATTACCAAATCCAGGGTCATTAAGATTTACCCCTAGGTTTTCTTTTAAGAGTTTAAGAGGTTTAAGTTTTACATTTTGGTGTTTGATCCATTTTTTTATTGTGATAAAATATACACAACATATAGTTCAGCCATTTAAACTATTTTTAAGTGTATAGCTCAGTGGCATTAAGTACATTCACATTGTTGTGCAACCATCACCACCATCCATCCTAAACCCTTTTTTCATCTTTCCAAACTGAAATTCTATACTCATTAAACAACTCCCTATACCTCTTCCCTCCAGCTCCAGGCAGACACCATTTTACTTTCTGTCTCTGTTAATTTGACTACTCTAAGTACCTTATGTAAGTGGAATCATACAGTATTTGCCTTTTTGTGACTGGCTTATTTCACTTATCATAAAGTCCTCAAAGTTCATCCACGTGGTGGCATGTGTCAGTATCCTTCCTTTTGAAGGTTGAATAATATTCCATTGTTTGTATATATTACATTTTGTTTATCCATTCATCTTTCAGTGGACATTTGGCTTGCATCCACCTTTTGGCTATTGTGAATAATGCTGCTGTGAACAAATACTGCCTTGAGACCATGCTTTCAATTCGTTTGGGTACATAACAAGAAGTGGAATTACTGGATCATATGGTAGCTCTATTTTTATTTATTTATTATTATTATTATTTTTTGCGGTACGTGGGCCTCTCACTGTTGTGGTCTCTCCCATTGCAGAGCACAGGCTCCGGATGCACAGGCTCAGCGGCCATGGCTCATGGGCCTAGCCACTCCGCAGCATGTGGGATCTTCCCGGACCGGGGCACGAATCCGTGTCCCCTGCATCAGCAAGCGGACTCTCAACCACTGTGCCACCAGGGAAGCCCTGGTAACTCTATTTTTAATTATTTGAGGAGATACCATACTATTTTCCATAGTGGCTGCACCATTTTATGCTCCCATCAACATCTCACGAGTGTTCCAGTTTCTCCACATTCTCGCCAACACTTGCCATTTTCTGCTTTTTTAAAAAAAATAGTATCCCTCCTTATGGATGTGAAGTGGTATTTCATTGTGGTCTTGATATGCATTTCCCCAATGATTAATGATGTTGAGCATCTTCTCATGTGTTTGTTGGTCATTTGGAAAAATGTCTACTCAAGTCCTTTGCCCATTTAGAAATCAGATTGGTTTGTTTTCTGTTGTTGTATAGTTGTAAGAGTTCTTTTATATTCTGGATATTAACCCCTTATCAGATATATGATTTGTAAAAATTTTCTCCCATTCCATAGGTTGCCTTTTCAGTCAGTCTGTTGTGTTTTGATGCCTAGAACTTTAAATGTATTAATGTCATCCAATTTATTTTTACTTTAGTTTACTCTGTTTTTGGTGTCATATCCAAGAAATTATTGCCAAATCAATGTCATGAAATTTATTCCTAGTTTTTCTTCTAAGTGTTTTCTAGTATTAAAAACTATAGGTTTAGGTTTAGGTCTTTAATCCATTTGAGTTGATTTTTGTACATGGTATAATGTAAGGGTCCAACTTCATATTTTGCATGTGTGTATCTAGTTTTCCCAACACCATTCGTTGAAAAGACCCTCCTTTCCCTTTGAATGGTCTTGGTACACTTTTCAAAAATCATCTGACCATATATGTGAGGGTTTATTTTGGCCTCTTTATTCTATTCAATTAGTTTCTATGTCTGTACCACACTGTTTTGATTACTGTAGCTTTGTAGTAAGTTTAGAAATGAGGAAATGTGAGACCTCCAACTTTGTTCTTTTTCAAGATTGTTTTGGCTATTTGGAGTCTCTTGAGATTCCATATGAATTTTAGGATGGAATTTTCTATTTATGAAAAAAGTGTCATTGGGATTTTGATAAAGATTGCACTAAATCTGTAGACTAATTTGGGTAGTAATGATATCCCTAACAATATTAACTGTTCCAATTAATGAACACGGGATGTCTTTCCATTTATTTGTATCTAACTTCATTCAGCAACTTTTTTTAGTTTTCAGTACACAAGATTTTCACCTCCTTGGTTAAGTTTATTCCTAAGTATTTCATTCTTTTTCATGCTTTGTAAAGGTAGCTGTTTACTTAATTTTTCTGATTGCTCATTGCTAGTGTATAGAGATGCAACTGATTACTGTCTGTTGATGTGTTAATTTTGCATCCTGCAATTTTGCTGAAATCATTTATTAGTTCTAACAGGATTTTTGGTGGAACCTTTAGGGTTGGATATAAGTAAGATCATGTTATCTGTGAACAGAGATAATTTTATGTCTTCCTGTCCAATTTGGATGCCTTTTATCTATTTATTTTTCTTGCCTACATGCACTGAGTAGAAAAAGTGTTTCTCCATCTTCTTCTGTTTTTTTTGGAATAATTTGAGAAAGATTGGTGCTAATTCTTCTTTAAATGTTTGATAGAATTTACTTGTGAAACTTTCTGGTCCTGGGCTTTTATTTCTTGATAGGTTTTTGATTAATACAATCTTTTTACTTACTATAGGTATATTCCATTTTTAAAATTTCTTCTTGATTCAGTTTTACTAGTTAGTGTGTTTCTAGGAATTTGCCCATTTCATCTTGGTTATCTAATTTGTTGGCACACAATTATTCATGGTATTTTCTTGTAATCCTTTCTGTTTCTGTAAGGTCTATAGTAATGTCCTACTTTCATTTCTGATATTAGTAATTTGTGTCCTCTCTGTCTCCCTCTCTCTCTCTGTTGGTAAGTGTAGTTATAGGTTTGTCAATTTTGTAGATCTTTTCAAAGCCCCATTTTTGTTTTCTTAATCATCCCTATTGTCTTCTATTCCCTATTTAGTTTACCTCTGCTCTAATCCTTATTATTTACCTCTGCTATCTTTGGGGTCAGATTGCTCTTGATTTTCTGTTTCTTTAAGGTGTAAAGAATACTGAATTAATATATTACTCCTTTTTATACTGTAGGTGTTTATAGCTATAAATTTCCCCTGAGCACTGTTTTCTTGCATCCCATAATATTCGGAATGCTATTTTTCAATTTCATTCATTCACAGTATTTTCTAATTTCCTTTGTGGATTCTTATTTAATTCACTGATTGTTTAAGAGTGTGTTGTTCAATTCCACACATTCATGAATTTATAATTTCCCTTTGGTTATTGATTTCTAGTTTCATTCCATTGAAATCAGAGAAGATTCTTTGTGTGGTTTCAATCTTTTAAATTTATTAAGACTTCTTTTGTTACCAACCATATGATCTATACTGGAGAATGTTCCATGTGCGTATGAGAAGAATGTGTATTCTTCTATTTTGAGGTGGAGTGTTCCATACATGTGTGTTACATCTAATTGGTTTTTTGTGTTGTTAAATCCTGACTTTCCTTATTGATATTCTGTCTAGGTGTTCTATCCATTACTGAAAATAGGGTATTGAAATCTCCAATTATTATTGTAGAGCTGTATATTTTTTCCTTCAGTTCTGTCAATTTTTCCCCCTATATTTTGGAGCTCTCTTGTTAGGTACATATATGTTTATAACTGTTACACAATTCTGCTCTGTTACTATGAGTCTGACTTTTTTTAAACATTCCATATATAAGTCAGATCATGCAGTATTTGTCTTTCTGTGTCTGGTTTATTTCACTTAGCATAATGTCCTCCAGGTATGTCATGGTGTTACAAATGGCAGGATTTCTTTATTTTTAAGAGCTGAATAATATTCTATGTATATACCAAATTTCTTTATCCATCTGTTTGTAAACAAATAGGTTATCTCCATGTATTTATGACTGTGAATGCTGCAATGAATATAGGAATGCAGGTATCTCTTTGAGATACAGATTTTGTTTCCTTTGGATATATACCCAGAAGTGGGATTGCTGGATGATACAGTAGTTCTATTACTAATTTTTGAGGAACCACTGTACTGTTTTCCATAATGGCTATACCAATTTACATTCCCACAAACAGTGTACAAAGGTTCACTTTCTCCACATCCTCACCAACACTTGTTACGTTTTGACTTTTTCATGATAGCCATCTGACAGCTGTGAGGTGACACCTCATGTAGATTTGGTTTGCATTTCCCTGATGATTAGTCAGGTTGAGCACTTTTTAATATACTTGCTAGCCATGTGTATGTCTTCTTTTGAAAAATATCTATTCAGGTCCTTTGCCCATTTTTAAATGAGTATATTTGGCTTTTTGCTATTGAGTTGTAAGAGTTCCATATATATTTTAGATAATAACCCATTTTCAGATATATGGTAATCAAATATTTTCTCCTATTCCATAGGTTGCCTTATTATTGTGCTGATTGTTTCCTCATGTGCAGAAACATTTTAGCTTGATATAATCCCACTTGTTTGTTTTTGCTTTTGTTTGTATGTGCTTTGGTCTCAAATCCAAAAAATCATGCCAAGACCACTGTACAGGAGTTTTTCCCTTTTCCCTTCTAGGATTTGTATGTTTTCAAGTCTTATATTTAAATCATTAATCCATTTTAAATTAATTTTTGTGAATGGTCTGAGATAAAGGTCCAATTTTATTCTTTTGCATGTGGATATGCAGTTTTTCCAGCAACGTTTATTGAAAGATATTATCATTTTCTCATTGTGTATTCATGGCAACTTTGTTGACAGTTAGTTGACTCCATATACATGAGTTTATTTCTGGGCTCTTAATTCTGTTCCATTGGTCTATGTGTCTGTTTTTATGCCAGTATCGTACAGTTTAGATTACTATAACTTTATAGTATAATTTGAAATCGGGGAGTGTGATGCTTCCAGCTTTCTTTTTCTTGCTGAAGATTGCCTTAACTATTTGGGATCCTCTGTGGTTACAAATGAACGTTAGGATTCTTTTTTCTATTTCAGTAAAAAATGCCATTGGAATCTTGATGGGGGTTGCATTGAATCTATAGATGGCTTTGGATAGTATGGACATTTTAACAGTATTAATTCTTCCAATCCATAAGAATGATATGGATTTATTTGTTTTTTCAATTTCTTTCATCATTGTTTTATAGCTTTACTTGTACAGATCTTTCACCTCTTTGGTTAAATTTATTCTTAAGTATTTTATTTGTTTATGCTATTGTAAATGGGGTTGCTTTCTTAATTTCTTTATTGGATAGCTTGTTTTTAGGGTATAAAAACACAACTGATTTTTTTAAATCCTGCAACTTTACAGAATTCATTTATTCTAAATTGGTTTTGGTGGAGTCTTTAGGATTTTCTATATATAACATTACATCATCTGTGAATAGAAAAGTTAACTTCTTCCTTTCTGATTTTTATGCCTTTTATTTCCTTTTCTTGCCTAATTGCTCTAGCTAGGACTTCCAGTACTATGTTGAATGGAAGTTGTGAGAGTGGGCATCCTTGTCTTGTTCCTGATATTGGAGGAAAATCTTTCAAATTTTCACCATTGAGTATGATATTTGCTACAGGCTTGTCATATATGGTCTTTATTATGTTGAGGTACATTTGTTCTATACTGAATTTGTTGAGAATTTTTATCATGAAAGAATGTTGGAATTTGTCACGTTTTTTTCTGTATCTCTTGAGATAATTATATGATTATATGATTTTTAAAATCTTTAATTTAAAAAATATGGTGTATCACATTTATTGATTTACGTATGTCAAACCATCCTTTTATCCCAGGTATAAATCCCACTTGGTTGTGGTGAATGATCCTTTTATTATGCTGTTGAATTTGGTTTGATAGTATTTTGTTAAGGATTTTATATCTATGTTTGTTAAGGATTTTATATCTATGTTGTTTGGGGATACTGGCCTAATTTCTTTCCTTGTAAGTGTCCTTGTCTGACGTTGGTATTATGGTAATGCTGTCTCTGTAAATGTTTTGAAGCATACTAAATTTTTTTGAAAGAATGTGAGAAGGTTTGCTATAAATCTTTCTTTAAATGTTTGACAGAATTCACAAGTGAATCCATCTGGCCCTGGACTTTTATTTGTTTGGAGATTTTTTTTTATTACTGATTCAAACTCCTTACTTGTTATTGATTTGTTCAGATTTTTTATTTCTTCATGTTTCAGTCTTGGAAGGTTGTATATTTCTAGGAATATCCACTTCTTCTAGGTTATCTGATTTATTAATTGTTCATATTAATTGTTTATTAATTGTTCATTTATTAATTGTTCTTATGATCCTTTGTATTTCTGTGGCATCACTCACATCTCTTTTTAAAGTTTATTTATTTGAGTCTTCTCTGTTTTCTGCTTCTAGGAAGTGTAGCTAAAGGTCTGTCAATTTTTTTATCTTTGCAGAAAACCAGATTTTTGTTTCTCTGATCTTTTCTATTGTTTTTCTAGTTTTTATTTCATTTCTTTCTGCTCTGATATTTGTGATTTCCTTCCTTCTATCAATTTAGGGCTTAGTTTCTTCTTTTTCTAGTTCTCTGAGATGAAAACTTAGGTTGTTTATTTGAGATATTTCTTTTTTCTCAATGTAGGCATTAATTGTTATAAACTTCCCTCTTAGAACTGCTTTTGCTGCATCACATAAGTTTTGGTACATTGTAACGCCATTTTCATTTTTGTCAACATATTTTTTGATTTCTCTCTTGATTTTGATTTCTCTCTTGATTTCTTCTTGACCCATAGGTTGTCCAGGAGGGTGTTGTTTAATTTCCACATATGTGTGAGTTTTCCAGTTTCCCTGTGTTATTGATTTCTACTTTCACACAATTATATTAGAAAATATCATCGATATAATTCAACTTTCTTAAATTTTAAGACTTGTCTTTTGGCCTAACATATGCTCTACCCTGGAGAAAGTTCCATATGTGCTTGAAAAGAATATGTATTCTACTGCTGTTGTGTAGAATGTTCTGGGTATATCTGTTGGGTACATTTGGTCTACTGAATTATTCATATTTCCTTTTTCATTAGTACTTTTCAGTCTAGATGATCTATCCATTCATAAAATTGGGATATTGAAGTTCTCTATTATTATTTAATTTAATTAATATTTTTATTTTTATAACATCTTTATTGGAGTTTTTTTAAACATCTCCAGAAGTTCTGTGCTAGTATGTGGGCCCCTCAAGGAGGAGTGTTTACCAAAGTTCCAGGGAACCCCTGAGGTGTAGTCTGGAGTCACACTAGTATCTCTGAGCTTTCTTTTTTTTTTTAACATCTTTATTGGGGTATAATTGCTTTACAATGGTGTGTTAGTTTCTGCTTTATAACAAAGTGAATCAGTTATACATATACGTATGTTCCCATATCTCTTCCCTCTTGCGTCTCCCTCCCTCCCACCCTCCCTATCCCACCCCTCCAGGCGGTCACAGAGCACCGAGCCGATATCCCTGGGCCATGCAGCTGCTTCCCACTAGCTATCTACCTTACGTTTGTTAGTGTGTATATGTCCATGACTCTCTCTCACCCTGTCATTTATTGGAGTTTAATTGCTTTAGAATGGTGTGTTAGTTTCTGCTTTATAACAAAGTGAATCAGCTATACATATACATATATACCCATACCTCTTCCCTCTTGCGTCTCCCTCCCTCCCACCCTCCCTACCTCACCCCTCTAGGTGGTCACAAAGCACTGAACCGATCTCCCTGTGCTATGCGGCTGCTTCCCACCAGCTATCTATTTTACATTTGGTAGTGTACATATGTCTATGCCACTCTCTCACTTTGTCCCAGCTTCCCCTTCCCCTTCCACGTGTCCTCAAGTCCATTCTCTAGTAGGTCTGCGTCTTTATTCCCGTCTTGCCCCTAGGTTCTTCACGACCATTTTTTTGTTTTTTAGATTCTATACATATGTGTTAGCATGTGGTATGTGTTTTTCTCATTCTGACTTACTTCACTCTGTATAACACACTCTAGGTCAGTCCATCTCACTACAAATAACTCAATTTCGTTTCTCTTTATGGCTGGGTAATATTCCATTGTATATATGTGCTACATCATCTTTATCCATTCATCTGTCAATGGACACTTAGGTTGCTTCCATGTCCTGGCTATTGTAAAGAGAGCTGCAATGAATATTGTGTTCCATGACTCTTCTTGAATTATGGTTTTCTCAGGGTATATGTCCAGTAGTGGGATTGCTGGGTGGGATGGTAGTTCTATTTTTAGTTTTTTAAGGAAACTCTATATGTTTCTCCTTAGTGGCTGTATCAATTTACATTCCCACCAACAGTGCAAGAGGGTTCCCGTTTCTCCACACCCTCTCCAGCATTTACTGCCTATAGATTTTTTGATGATGGCCATTCTGACCAGTGTGAGATGATATCTCATTGTAGTTTTGATTTGCATTTCTCTAATGATTAATGGTGTTGAGAATACCTTCATGTGTTTGTTGGCAGTTGGCATATCTTCTTTGGAGAAATGTCTATTTAGGTCTTCTGCCCATTTTTGGATTAGGTTGTTTGTTTTTTTGATATTGAGCTGTATGAGGTGCTTGTAAATTTTGGAGATTAATCCTCTGTCAGTTGCTTCATTTGCAAATATTTTCTCCCATTCTGAGGGTTGTCTTTTCATCTAGTTCATGGTTTCCTTTGCTGCACAGAAGTTTTTAAGTTTCCTTATGTCCCACTTGTTTATTTTTGTTTTTATTTCCATTTCTCTAGGAGGTGGGTCAAAAAGGATCTTGCTGTGATTTATGTCATAGAGTGTTCTGCCTATGCTTTCCTCTAAGAGTTGGAGAGTGTCTGGCCTTATATTTAGGTCTTTAATACATTTTGAGCTTATTATTGTGTATGATGTTAGGGAGTGTTCTGATTTCATTCTTTTACATGTAGATTTCCAGTTTTCCCAGCACCATTTATTGAAGAGGCTGCCTTTTCTCCACTGTATATTCTTGCCTCCTTTATCAAAGATAAGGTGACCATATGTGCATGGGTTTATCTCTGAGCATGCTATCCTGTTCCATTGATCTGTATTTCTGTTTTTGTGCCAGTACCATACTTTCTTGATTACTATAGCTTTGGAGTATACTCTGAAGACATGGAGTCTGATTCCTCCAGCTCCATTTTTCTTTCTCAACATTGCTTTGGCTATTCGGGGTCTTTTGTGTTTCCATACAAATTGTGAAATTGTTTGTTCTAGTTCTGTGAAAAATGCCAGTCGTAGTTTGATAGGGATTGCATTGAATCTATAGATTGCTTTGGGCAGTATAGTCATTTTCACAATGTTGATTCTTCCAATCAAAGAACATGGTATATCTCTCCATCTATTTGTATCATCTTTAATTTGTTTCATCAGTGTCTTATAGTTTTCTGCATACGGTCTTTTGTCTGCTTAGGTAGGTTTATTCCTAGATATTTTATTCTTCTAGCTGCAATGGTAAATGGGAGTGTTTTCTTAATTTCACTTTCAGATTTTTCATCATTAGTGTATATGAATGCCAGAGATTTCTGTGCATTAATTTTGTATCCTGCTACTTTACCAAATTCATTGATTAGCTCTGGTAGCTTTCTGGTAGCATCTTTAGGATTCTCTATGTATAGTATCATGGCATCTGCAAACAGTGACAGCTTTACTTCTTCTTTTCCAATTTGGATTCCTTTTATTTCTTTTTGCTGTGGCTAAACCTTCCAATACTATGTTCCATAATATTGGTGAGAGTGGGCAACCTTGTCTTGTTCCTGATCTTAGTGGAAATGCTTTTCAGTTTTTCACCATTGAGGACTATGTTGGCTGTGGGTTTGTCATATCTGGACTTTATTATGCCAAGGTAAGTTCCCTGTATGCCTACTTTCTGGAGGGTTTTTATCATAAATGGGAGTTGAATTTTGTTGAAAGCTTTCTCTGCATCTACTGAGATGATCATATGGTTTTTCTCCTCCAGTTTGTTAATATGGTGTATCACATTGATTTGTGAATATTGAAGAATCCTTGCATTCCTGGGATAAATCCCACTTGATCATGGTGTATGATCCTTTTAATGTGTTGTTGGATTCTGTTCGCTAGTATTTTGTGGAGGATTTTTGCATCTAGGTTCATCAGTGATATTGGCCTGCAGTTTTCCTTCTTTGTGACATCTTTGTCTGGTTTTGGTATCCGGGTGATGGTGGCTTCGTAGAATGAGTTTGGGAGTGTTCCTCCCTTTGCTATATTTTGGAAGAGTTTGAGAAAGAGAGGTGTTAGCTCTTCTCTAAATGTTTGATAGAATTCGCCTGTGAAGCTATCTGGTCCTGGGCTTTTGTTTGCTGGAAATTTTTCATCACAGCTTCAATTTCAGTGCTTGTGATTGGTCTGTTCATATTTTCTATTTCTTCCTGGTTCAGTCTCAGAGGCTTGTACATTTTTAAGAATTTGTCCATTTCTTCCAGGTTGTCCAATTTATTGGCATAGAGTTGCTTGTAGTGATCTCTCATGATCCTTTGTATTTCTGCAGTGTCAGTTGTTACTTCTCCTTTTTCATTTCTAATTTAAGTGATTTGAGTCTTCTCCCTTTTTTTCTTTATGAGTCTCATTAATGGTTTAAAATTTTTGTTTATATTCTCAAAGAACCAGCTTTTAGTTTTATTGACTTTTGCTATCATTTCCTTCATATCTTTTTCATTTATTTCTCATCTGACCTTTATGATTTCTTTTCTTCTGCTAACTTTCGGGTTTTTTTGTTCTTCTTTCTCTAATTGCTTTAGGTGTAAGGTTAGGTTGTTTATTTGAGATGTTTCTTGTTTCTTAAGGTAGGATTGTATTGCTATAAACTTCCTTCTTAGAACAGATTTTGCTGCATCCCATAGATTTTAGGTTGTCGTGTTTCCATTGTCATTTGTTTTTAGGTGTTTTTTGATTTCCTGTTCGACTTCTTCAGTGATCTCTTGGTTATTAAGTAGTGTATTATTTAGCCTCCATGTGTTCGTATTTTTTACAGACTTTTTCCTGTAATTGATATCTAGTCTCAAAACGTTGTGGTCAGAAAACATACTTGATAAGGTTTCAATTTTCTTAAATATACCAAGGCTTGATGTGTGAATCAAGATATGATCTATCCTGGAGAACGTTCCATGAGCACTTGAGAAGAAAGTGTATTGTGTTGCATTTGGATGGAATGTCCTATATATATATATATATATATATATATATATATATATATATATATATATATATATATATATATATGTCCATCTTGTTTAATGTATCATTTAAAGCTTGTGTTTCCTTATTTATTTTCATTTTGGATGATCTGTCCATTGGTGACAGTGGGGTGTTAAAGTCCCCTACTATGACTGTGTTACTGTCAATTTCCCCTTTTATTGCTGTTAGTATTCTTATTATGTATGAGGTGCTCCTATGTTGGGTGCATAAATATTTACAACTTTTATATCTGCTTCTTGGATCGATCCCTTGATCATTATGTAGTATCCTTCTTTGTCTCCTGTGATAGTCTGTTTTAAAGTCTATTTTGTCTGATATGAGAAACACCACTCCAGCTTTCTTTTGATTTCCATTTGCATGGAATATCTTTTTCCATCTCCTCACTTTCAGTCCACATGTGTCCCTAGGTCTGAAGTGGGTCTCTTGTAGACAGCACATATACGGGTCTTGTTTTTGTATCCATTCAGCCAGTGTTTGTCTTTTGGTGGGAGCATTTAATCCATTTACATTTAAGGTAATTATCGATATGTATGTTCCTATTATCATTTTCTTAATTGTCCTGAGTTTGTTATTGTAGGTATTTTTATTCTCGTGTGTTTCCCGCCTAGAGAAATTGCTTTAGCATTTGTTGTAAAGCTGGTTTGGTGGTGCTGAATTCTCCTAGCTTTTGCTTGTCTGTAAAGGTTTTAATTTCTCCATCAAATCTGAATGAGATCCTTGCTGGGTAGAATCATCTTGGTTGTAGGTTTTTCCCTTTCAACACTTTAAATATGTCCTGTTACTCCCTTCTGGCTTGCAGAGTTTCGGCTGAAGGATCAGCTGTTAACCTTATGGGGATTCCCTTGTGTGTTATTTGTTGTTTTTCCCTTGCTGCTTTTAAGAAATATTTTTGTATTTAATTTTTGATAGCTTGATTAATATGTGCCTTGGCGTGTTGCTCCTTGGATTTATCCTGTATGGGACTCTTTGTGCTTCCTGGACTTGATTAACTATTTCCTTTCCCATGTTAGGGGAGTTTTCAACTATAATTTCTTCAAATATTTTCTCAGGCCCTTTCTTTTTCTCTTCTTCTTCTGCAACCCCTATAATTTGAATGTAGGTGTGGTTAATGTTGTCCCAGAGGTCTCTGAGACCGTCCTCAATTCTTTTCATTCTTTTTTCTTTATTTTGCTCTGCAGTAGTTATTTCCACTATTTTATCTTCCAGATCACTTATCCCGTCTTCTGCCTTAGTTATTCTGCTATTGATTCCTTCTAGAGATTTTTTTTATTTCTTTTATTGTGTTGTTCATCATTGTTGTTTGCTCTTTAGTTCTTCTATGTCCTTGTTGAACGTTTCTTGTATTTTCTCCATTCTATTACCAAGATTTTGGATCATCTTTACTATCTTTATTCTGAATTTTCAGGTAGATTGCCTATTTCCTCTTCATTTGGAAGGTTTGGTGGGATTTTACCTTGCTCCTTCATCTACTGTGTATTTCTCTGTCTTATCATTTTGCTTAACTTACTGTGTTTGGGGGTCTCCTTTTTGCAGGTTGCTGGTTCATAGTTCCCATTGTTTTTGGTGTCTGCCCCCAGTGGCTACAGTTTGTTTGGTGGGTTGTGTAGGCTTCCTGGTGGAGGGGAGTAGTGCCTGTCTTCTGATGGATGAGGCTGGATTTTGTCTTTCCTGTGAGCAGGTTCACATCTGGTGGTGTGTTTTGTGGTGTCTGTGACCTTATTATGATTTTAGGTGGCCTCTCAGCTGATGGGTGGTGTTGTGTTCATGTCTTTCTAGTTGTTTGGCATAGGGTGTCCAGAACTGTAGCTTGCTGGTCATTGAGTGCAGCTGGGTCTTGGCATTGATATGGAGATCTGTGGGAGATTTTCACCATTTGATATTACATGGAGTTGGGAGGTCTCTGCTGGATCAATGTCCTGAACTTGGCACTCCCACCTCAGAGGCACAGTCCTGACTCCTGGCCAGAGCCCCAAGAACCTGTCATCCACATGGCTCAGAATAAAAGAGAGAAAAAAAGAAAGAAATAGAGAAAAATATAAAATGAAATGAAGTTATTAAAATAAAAAATAATTATTAAAATTTTTTAAAAGTAATAAAAAAAAAGAAAGAAGAGAGCAACCAAACCAAAAAACAAATCCACCAATGATAAGAAGAGCTAAAATGTATACTAAAAATAAACGAAAAGAAAACAGACCGACAGAACCCTAGGACAAATGTTAAAAGCAAAGCTATACAGAGAAAATCACACACAGAAGCATACACATACACACTCACAAAAAGAGAGAAAGGGGAAAATATATATATATCGTTGTTCCCAAAGTCCACCTCCTCAATTTGGGATGATTCGTTGTGTATTCAGGTATTCCACAGACGCAGGGTACATCAACTTGATTGTGGAGATTTAATTCACTGCTCTTGAGGCTGCTTGGAGAAATTTCCCCTTCTCTTCTTTGTTCACACAGCTCCCAGGGTTCAGCTTTGGGTTTGGCCCCGCCTCTGCATGTAGGTTGCCTGAGGTCGTCTGTTCTTCGCTCACACAGGACGGCGTTAAAGTAGCGCTGATTCAGGGGCTCTGGCTCACTCTGGCCAGGGGGAGGGAGGGGTACAGTATGCAGGGTGAGCCTGTGGCAGCAGAGGCCAGCGTGACGTTCCATCAGCCTGAGGCGTGCCCTGTTTTCTCCCTGGGAAGTTGTCCCTGGATCCCGGGACCCTGGCAGTGGCGGGCTGCACAGGCTCCCAGGAGGGGAGGTGTGGATAGTGACCCGTGCTTGCACACAGGCTTCTTGGTGGCTACAGCAGTAGCCTTAGCATCTCATGCCCATCTCTGGGGTCCGCACTGATAGCCGTGGCTCGCGCCCATCTCTGGAGCTCCTTTAAGCAGTGTTCTTAATCCCCTCTCCTCACGCACCACAAAACAAAGAGGGAAGAAAAAGTCTGTTGTCTCTTAGGCAGGTCCAGACTTTTTCCCAGACTCCCTCCCGGCTAGCTGTGGCACAGTAGCCCCCTTCAGGCTGTGTTCACGCAGCCAACCCCAGTCCTCTTCCTGCGATCCGAGCAATGCCCGAGCCTCAGCTCCCAGCCCCCACTCACCCTGGTGGGTGAGCAGACAAGCCTCTCGGGTTGGTGAGTGCTGGTCGGCACCAATCCTCTGTGCGGGAATCTCTCTGCTTTGCCCTCTGCACCCCTGTTGCTGCGCTCTCCTCCGTGGCTCCAAAGCTCCCCCCATCCGCCACCCGCAGTCTCCGCCTGCAAAGCGGTTTCCTAGTGTTTGGAAACCTTTCCTCCTTCACAGCTCCCTCCTACTGGTTCAGGTCCCATCCCGATTCCCTTTTCCTTTTTTTTTTCTTTTGCCCTACCCAAGTACATGGGGAGTTTCTTGCCTTTTGGGAGGTCTGAGTTCTTCTGCCAGCGTTCAGTAGGTGTTCTGTAGGAGTTGTTCCACATGTAGATATATTTTTGATGTATTTGTGAGGAGGAAGGTGATCTCCACATCTTACTCTTCCGCCATCTTGAAGCTCCTCTCCTCTATTATTATTTTATTCTCTCTATTCCTCCCTTCAGTGTTGTTAATATGTGCTTGATATATTTAGATGCTTTAATGTTAGATGCATATATATTTACAACTGTCATATCCTCTTGATGAATTTACCTTTTTAGTATTATATAATGATCTACTTTGTCTCCACTTATGGTTGTTGACTTAAAGTCTATTTGCCTGATATATTGTAGATATCCTTGATCTCTTTTAGCTTCCATTTGCATGGAATATCTTTTTCCATCCCTTCACTTTAAGCTCATATGTATCCTTAAATCTTAAATGAGTCTCTTATAGGCATGTAACTGTGTCTTGCTGTTTTTTTTATCCATTCAGCTACTCTATGTCTTTTGATTGGAGAATTTAACCAATTAACATTAGAAGTAATAATTGATAGGTAAGGATGCACTATACTAGTTTGTTAATTGTTTTCTGGCTGTTTTGCAGTTCCTTTATTCATCCTAAGTGTTTTCCTTTGTGGTTTGATTTCCTGTAGTAGTGTACTTTTATTTCCTTTTCTTTATCTTTTGTGTATCTGCTAGAGATTTTTGGGGGGGTTACCATGGAGCTTACATAAAACATCTTATATTTATAACATTCTATTTGAAGCTGTTAAGAAGTTAACTTCCACTGCATACATAAACACTATCATATTACTTCCTCCCCAACATTTTATGCGTTTGATTTCTCAATTTACATCACTTTATAGTGTATCCATTAAAAATATTTTACTCATAGTTATTTTTAATACTTTGTTTTTTAATCTTTATACCAGAGTTAAAAGTGATTTACACACCACCATTACAGTATTACAGTATTTTGAATTGTTCTATATATTAACCATTACCAGTGCATTTTTGTTTTACTTTCATAGGTTTTCACATTACTAATTGTCATCTTGTCATTTCATCTTCAACATTTCTTGTAAGGCACTTCTCCTAGGGATGAACTCCTTCAGGTTTTGTTTGGTGGAAAACTAATTCTCCTTCATTTCTGAAGGATGGCTTTGCTGGGTAAGACAACCTTTGTAAAAATGCTTGTAGTTTTTTCTACAAGCATTTTTAATATATCATTCCACTCTGTCCTGGCCTGCAAGATTTCTTCTCAGAAATCCACTGATGGCCTTATGCAGTTTCCCTTGTGATTGACCACTCTTTCTCTTTTTCTGCTTTCAAAACTCCTTGTCTTTGACTTTTGAAAGTTTGATTATAGTATGTCCTGGTAAAGTCCTCTTTTGGTTGAAACTGGGGACTTTTGAGCTTCATGTGCCTGGATATCCATATCTCTCCCCAAATTTCTGAAATTTTCAGCCATTATTTATTTAAATAAGCTTTCTGCCCCTTTCTCTCTTCTCCTTTTATCTCCATAATGCATATATTCTTATGCTTGATGGTGTCTCATAAGTCCCATGAACTGTCTTCACCCTTTCATTCTTTTTTCTTTTTGTTCCTCTAACTGGATAATTTCATATTACCTATGCTTGAGTTTTCAGGCTCTTTCTTCCGCTTCATCAAATCTGTTGTTGGTACTCTATATATTATTTTTCCTTTCATTCATTGTATTTTTCAGCTCCAGAATTGTTTTTGTTCTTTTTTTAATGGTTTATCTCTATTTGTTTAACTTCTTGTTTTGTTCCTGATTTCGTTGTCTATCTGTGTTCTCTTGTAAACTGCCAAGTTCCTTAAAATAATTATTTTGATTTTTTTTATAGATCTCTTTGCAGTTGCTTACCAGGATATTGTGCTCCTTTGGTGGTGTTAGTTTTCCTTGAGTGTTTGCATGTATCATTGCATGGATGTGTTCACATTTGATGTAGCAACCACTTCTTCCAGAATTTATGGACTGGTTTCAGTGGGGAAAGCCCTTCATCTATTGGTGGGTACAAGTCTGACAGCTGGGTAGGATGAAGCAGTTCTTACTCCAGGGAAGGTGCAGTCTCTGTGCAGCTCTGTCAGCTGTCATCAGCGTCAGCAAAGATTGAAGGAGACGTTGGTGGCCAAGGCTGTGGGTGTCTGCAGAAGAAGTGTGGGCTGTTGAGGTCTTCAGTGGTAACAGCTTCTGGGGTCCTCCTGATACCTTTTTCTAGCATGGTGGAAGTCATGGCTGAGGGGATCCTTCGAGGCCCTGGGTCCAGTTTGTGGACACACTTACTGTGGTTGTGTCTACGATGTTTGATGCATGGGTGCCTATGGAGGAGCAATGGAGAGAGTCTGGAATGGAGGCATGCATGAAGCCACTGGAATGGCTCAGGGGTCTAGGGAGGTGGTGGTGTTAGTGCCTGGGGCACAGGCAACCTCACTGCAGTGTTGGTAATGGTGTGCAAGGTGCATGCACTTGCAGAGTAGATATGGAGCTATGGTCTGGATAGCAGGCATGCGTGGTGCATGGATGAGCCTGCTACAGTAGTGGCTTGGGTGTCCCATGTTTGAGCACTTGTGAAGCAGCTAATGGACCTGGGTTCTAGAGGGCAGGTACACCCACTGCAGCAGTGCTCTGGTTTCTGTGGTGCAGGCACTTGCAGATTGGCTGTGGATACAGGGTCCAGAGCATGTGCTCATGGAGTGATAGTGTCTCTAGTGTCTGGGCCATGGGATACCCTGCAGTGTCAGTGGCTCTGGTGTCTGAGTTATTGGTGTATGTGGAGTGGCCATGGAGCCAGTTTCTGGAGCATGGGTATGCATGGAGTCTGGTGGCAGGTGCTGGGGTCAGGTGGTAGGTACACATGGAGTGGCCATAGGTCTGGTGTCTAGGGCAAGCACAGTGTTGGGGGGGGTGGCAGCCCTGGTACTAAGGCAGCACAACAGCAGCTTCTTCTTGTAGAGAAGTCTCAGCAGTGTCTCACTCCCTGGGGAGTCTGTGGCAATGTTGGCTGTTGGTTACTTCAGTGGCAAAAGCTGACAGTATCCTCTACAGAGCAGGCTGCTGGGGTCCACACCAACAAACACTATGGAGTCCTCTGCTGTTAAAGCTACAGAAATTCATGGCTGTCATGGGAGCTGTTGAGATCCTCAGAAGCAAAAGTTGCAAGGATCCTCCACAGAGGAGACCAGTGGGGACTGCATGGGCATCTGCCGCAGGGCTGATACTGATAGCCTCTGCCCTGTTTCTTTGTTCTTAGCCCTCTTCAGATGTCTCTGCCATGCTGATTTCCCCAGCAATCCTTTCTGTGTGGTTATTCTCCATTTTTTCCCCACTGTGTTGTTGCAGGCTCTTAATTAGATACTTGAGCCCCCCCAGGGATATTTTCATTTCTGTATAGCTGTCTGTTGTTTTTTGTGGGGGGGGCGGGGATAGAGGCTGGTATCTCCTACTCTGCCATCTTTCTGACATCATTCAGTAGGTCTTTTTCTTCTTTGTGTCTTGTAACTGTTTTTGGCTTAAAACCTCTTTGTGTGATATTAGTATGCCTACCCTTGCTCTCTTTTGATTACTATTTGCTTGGAATAACTTTTTCCATCCTTTCACTTTCAACCTATTTATGTCTTTGGCTCTAAAATGAGTCATTTGTAGACAGCATAAAGATAGATGATAATGTTTATCCATTATGCCAATGTCTGCCTTTTAATTGGATAGTTTAATCCATTTATATTTCAAATAATTACTCATAAGGAAGAACTTCTGCCATTTTCTATATAACCTATATCTCATGTTCCTCAATTCTTGCATTACTACCTTCCTTTGTGTTTTTTAAACATTTTATTTGAGTATAATTGATTTACAATGTTGTGTTAGTTTCAGGTGTACAGCAAAGTGATTCAGGTGTACAGCAAAGTTATACATATACATATATTCATTCTTTCTTTTCTCATATAGGTTATCACAGAATATTGAGTAGAGTTCCCTGTGCTATACAGTAGGTCCTTGTTGGTTATCTTATATGTAGTAGTGTGTGTATGTTCATCCCAAGCTCCTGATTTATCCCTCTCCACCATGTCTTCCCTTCAGTAACCATAAGTTTGTTTCCAATATCTGTGAGTCTTTCTCTGTTTTGTAAATAAGTTCATTTGCATCTTTTTTAAAATTAGAATCCACATATGAGAGATATCACATGATATTTGTCTTTCTCTGTGTTTAATTTTATTTTGTATGTGTACAATTTTGATCCCATAAATGGGAAAATTAAAACCAGTACTTTCCCTAATGTTTGGAGGCTGTTGAAACTTCTTCCATTGTTTTTTTTTTTTGGTACTTTGGAAACTAATCTGTTTCACAGTAGTCACATATTATAAATGCCTGATATGATTAGAATTTTTTATGCACCCTCCCAAATATTGCATGAAACACTTTCATTCAAGGGAACACAATTTGAAAATGATCAATTTAACTATTGTAATTTTTTCTAGTTGTCTCCTAGATTCTCACTGAGTCCTAAATTATTATAGTTTCATAGAATTGAAATAGATGAGTCCTCAGAATCCAAGTGTTTTCTTGTTTCTCTCAATCTATCACCAATACAGATAGTGGTTTCCTAGTCTTAAAGATATCCATGGCTGGTGATTTCACAAACTCCTTCAATAGACTATCTTATTCTTAATTTACATTTATCACTACAAGTCCTTTTTAAAGATCACCCTGAATCTCTCTTTTGTAATGGAAGGTTATTTGCTCCTCTTTTTGCCCTATTCTTGCCTTATTGACATTTCTACTTTCCTTTGTGAAGTAACCAGTATTCTTACCTTCTGGTTTGGCTGTTGTGGGAGTGTAAAAATAGACTTCCAGTAGGTCCAGGTAAAGAACACAAAGATGGCATGGTAGAATATGAGGTAGATAACTGAAATTTAAGAAAAAAATCAGTGTTTATATTTTCATCCATTTCTAAGAGTTCAGTAAGATGTAAATCTCAACAAATCTCTATTTTGTTTTCCTATTACCAAGTATTTTCTAGTATTATTATGAAAGGTTAATTCTTACCTTTTTCCCATGCAGTGACAGAAACAATTTATAATGCCAAATTTGGAACCAGAGACTTTCTGGAAGTCGCGTATTTTAAAAGTTGCCATGTGATTCTGGGAGTAAAGGGGAAATGTCCTTTATGACAATGTGGGGGAAGCTACTGTTGCCAATTGTCATTCTCTCTGCCACTGTGGGTACTGAAAGATAATAATGATAGTATTTGCACAGTGCTATAGAGTTTACACTGTGATTTCATATTATCCAATTTTATTTTTTCAACAAGTTTGTGAGATAGGTAACAGGATAAGGACAGTTGATTAACTATCAGGGGTAGTTGATTATCCGAAGTCACACAGCTACTATATAACATAGCCAGGTCTTAAACACAGGACTTCTGACTCTAAATCACAAGTTTTTGTTTCAGTAGCCCCAAAGACTACACACTTTTTTTAAAATATTTTTTATGTGGACCATTTTTAAAGTCTTTATTGAATTTGTTACAATATTACTTCTGTTTTTATATTATGGTTTTTTGGCTCCGAGGCATGTGGGATCTTAGCTCCCTGCCCAGGGACCGAACCCACACCGCCTGCATTGGAAAGCAAAGTCTTAACCACTGGACCGTCAGGGAAGTCCCCAAGACTACACACTTTTGAAATGTAAGTTGTACCTTTGAGACATTTGTGGCTCCCGACCACTTTTGTTTTTATATTCTTTGCCTCCTAGATCGCTCTTCTGATATGGGAAATTTCAGTATTCTTCAAAGAGGTCATTATAAGACTGAAGGTCATTTTACTGTTTCATTGTGAGTCCTTGCATAGTAAGGTGTGATTACTTCAATCCATCAGGAAGACTCAAGGGAACGATGAGACTCAAGACCAAGTTAATAAGGCTGAGTCTCTCACATATTTATGACGGAATCGAAAAAAGCTGGCCCAGTGCTCCCAGCCCTGTGGTATAAGACCTTTTTAATGTGCTTGTTTTGAGTAATTATGAAATCTCATTTTAAAATTCAAGCAATAGAAAGTAAAAGTAAATGTCGACCACACACATATATCTAACCTCCCCCCTCTTCCTCCTAAGGCATAATACCTATTTTGTGTTTGATGTGTATCATTCCAGATCCTCTATTTGTATATGTTTATATAAGTATATAAACACAGTACACATATGGAATTTTTGTTACATTAAATTTTTTTCATTGTATTTTTGAAAGGTAATACACTCACAAGGTTCAAAATAGTACAGAGTGAAAAGTCTCCCTTCCATCGCTGTCCCTCAGCCACCCAGTTCCCCTCCCTGGAAGCCACAATTGTCACAGTGTCATGAGTTTATTCTGTATCCTATCAGATTTTATACATATAAAAGCACCAAAACAGTGTGCTTTTTCACACAAATAGCAGTATTCTGTACACACTGTTCTGCAACCCATTTCTTTTTCACCTGCTATAAGTTGGAGATCATTCCACATAATATAACTTGGAGAGGGGGAGCTTCCTCATTCTCCTTTTAAAAAGTGGCATGGGATTCCATTGCATGAAGGTACCATAATTTATTTAACCAAATTGTCTCTGATGGAAACTTAGTTTTTCCCCTTCTCTTGCTAATACAAATAATGTTGTAATGAAAAGCTTTGTATACATGTCACTGGCACATGTACTAAAAATATGTATAGGATCAATTCCCTGAAGTGGGACTGCTAGATACAAACACAGGCCTTTTGATAGATACTGCCAAATTGCCATTTTAAAAGTTTTATTTACTTTACATTCTCCTCACCAATAAATGAGAGTAACTCTTCTTCCATAGCATAGTCCTTGTGAAACGTTATTAGAATTTTTTATCTTTGGCAAGACTTTTAAATTGTTTCTTTCTGTGTTATCCTTTGCTATGTTTTTGTTTCTTTGATTTTATGAGGTTTATACAGGGAAGATTCCATGACTATCTAAGTTACATGGGACATATAGTAACCTCTGTTCCTTCAGCATGGAATGGGAGTATGGAACTTTTGGCTGCAAAGAAATTAGGAGAAAATAATTTTATGTTTACGTTCTCACTGTGCACTTCAAAGACAATAAAGTTCAGCAATTTGGATCACTTGAATGATGAGAACTAAACTCTTACACTTGGTAGTATTTTAAGCATATTTACTTTGCTTTAGTTCCAGTGATTGAGATGGGAAGTGTAGGATTTTAACTTGTTCTAGGTCATAGTACAAATCTATACCTGGCTTAATCATAGAACTAGAAATAGCTGGCTCCCATTTCTGCATTCCATGGTTTCATAGAAGTTATGAATACTTTATAGATGGATGGAAAATGAGGACTCATGAGGTCAAATGATTAAGTCAAAGTCATTCAGTAGATTGGCAGAATAGGGACTATACTATAGATTTCATAAAAATCTAGAGTTGGATGAGAACATAGAGATCATCTAGTTCAAAATCCTCATTTTATAGACAGGTAACTGAGGCCTAGAGAGGGTAAGTGACTTGATCAGGGTTACCCAGCAAAGTTACAGAAACACTGGGACCAGAATCCAGGTTTCCTCACCCCCAGTCCAGAGCTCTTTTCCCTAGAGGAGTGGTTCTCAAATTTTAGTGTGCATCAAAATCACTTTGGGAGATTATTAGAATGCAGATTCCCAAATTCTACACCAAAATATTCTGAATCAGTAGTCTGTGATGGAGTCCAAGAATCTGCCAACTTCCCCAGGTAATTCTGAGGCAGAAGAACCATGAGAAATAGGGCCTTAGAGGTTATTGGGTTGTTCAGCTTACCATCCCAAGGAGGAAGCTCCTCTCCAAAATCCTTGACAGGCAATTACCATATCTCTGTCACATTTCATCCTGCAGTGAGTATTATGGATAGGCTTCGTGAGTCTCAATTTTATGTTTCTCTCTCTCTCTCTCTCTCTCTCCCTCTCACTCTCTCTCTCTCTCTCTCTCTCTCTCTCTCTCTCTCTCTCTCTATATATATATATATATATATATATATATATATATAGTCTTCCTAAGCTATGGTCCCAAATGTATAGAAGTCCATTCTTTTACTGTCTTAAAAATGAGCAACATATTTCTCTATAATTACTAATTTTGTACCTAGAATAATCATCCCTATAAACTGCAAGGACACTGAGTCTTTCTTTTTAAGTGTGATGCTCTAGTGAGATTTCAGATAACTAGAGAAATCAAACAGCTTATGAACTGTATCCCTGAACTGCCACTACTCATTGACATTGGAATGAAATTGGAAAACATCTTTTTTAAGCAAACAGGCAAAGTAGAGCCCTTCGCTTATTTGGTAGTGATCACAGTCATGGGGCATCTGAAGCCGCTGAAGCTGTTTACCACATGAAAGCCAAAAGCCTTTCAAGTGTTCTTTTTTTCCTTCCATAATGTACAAAGGTTTTCAGGAGAAGGAGAAATCAGCCATAAGGAAATGACCAACTGTCAAAGAAAAATCCACCTCAGCATGCAGTTGTTCTGAATTTTGTCACTGTACCGCAATGTCAATATCCCATTGTGGGAATAGCTTCTGAAACGAGAATGACTACTTGAGCTTTTTCCCTGAAATAATGACTCATAAACTTCTTGATAAAAATTATGGAATCGAAACCACATGGTGGAAGCAGCATAAAGTTGTTATTAGCAACATCTTTGGTCAGCAGGATGCCTTTCTAGGTATTGCTCCCAGGGACTAATGAGAAGTGAATGATTTTGTGTGTATGTGTGTGCATGTGTATACATGCATATACATTCTTGTGTGAATAAAAATGAATGCAGCAGATAGACTGTTTTGAATGCAGCAAGATCAGCACCAAAATGGGGAAAATAGGAAAATAATAATGCTTTACTATATATACTCAGACACATAAATGCTAAGGCTGTTGCTGTGGCAATTATCTAGCATACCTTTTTTCTTTAAAAAGCTATTGTTGGAAACTATGTTTAGTTTAAAAAGACACTATTTTCTGTAATATCTTTTATATCAATTGAAAAGCATTTTAGTTGGTAGAAGGGGGTGATGGGGAGATGGGTGCACCTTTCAATTACATACTATAATTCAAATAGAAATATCAGCTGTAGCTTTAGCAATTGAAAGAGTCCTCACTAAAATTCCCATTTTGGCTCAATATAGAAAACCCCAGATTATGATCAGGGGAAAATTGTCAACTAGATAGTCACTTCTCCCTTTGAATGGGATACCTAGTAAAGAGGTCTTGACTCTAATATTTGACTTCACTGCTTTACTTTACTTTCACTGCCTTACTTTACTTTCACTGCCTTAAAAGCTCTAACAAAGAGCTGAACCTTGTCTCTCAGCTATTTGAAGGAATGTTTGGAGAGAATGGGGTTAGAGGCCCATAGGTTGTAATCAAGGAGCTAGGGACAATTCACAAGAATATAAGATTGGCTCAAGAGTTGTTTCTATGATTTAGTCACCCCTAGGAGAATACAAGATTTTCTAAATAGTTGTTTCTAAGGTTTAGCCAGCTACCCCCCAGGAGTCTCTCTGATGGTGAAATCAAATTCTAGAGCCAAAACATGGCATCATGTTTTGAAAGAGCATGGTTTTCCTTATTGATACCAACTTCAAAAGTTAGGGTTGTCTCCAAGTATACTAATTTCCCCTAGCTACCCATCAGATATCTACCACTCATCAATTTATATAAACTTTTATGAAGCTGATTATGTCTTCAGTCTATACCAATTCTGGGGGGTGGTAAGTCTCATAAGTTTGTCAGCCACTGTGCAAAAGCAGGGCTTCATTTTAGTTGCCTTAAACTATTTTTCACTTTCAAAGAGTTTTCTAGTCCTGTGTATTGGAGTTTGGTAAACAACACAAAGCTAACAAGATATATAGCCTTCGTATGTTTACAATCTTGGATTATAGCCCCTTTCAGTTTTTGTTTTTCCATGCTGAAGAGGCCTCTCTTTTTGGTCCGCTTTGGATATATATATATGTATATATATACATATATATACATATATATATATATATATACACATACATACACACACACACACACACACACACACACAAACAACAACCACCTTGTCAGGTTGTGAGAACTAATTGACTTAAATACGGAAGTATCTCACATACTCTAAGGACTTAATTAACATCAGCTTTCTTCCTCTCCCATCCTTCCTCTTAAATCTTAGTGATCTGTTTTCTGACATATGGTGGTAAAAATTACACAGACTTCAGGGACAGACACACCATGGTTTTGTTCAAAAAGAGAAAAGTGGTTTGTTTCCAGTCCTCTTCTTGATAATATCTACTTAACATTTCATTGATTCATTCATCTTGGGGATAAAGAAGTACACAGAGCAACATTCATTGGGGAATTATCTTTGTCTACTTTCCTGGTTTAAAATGGATAGTTGAGATGTCATCATTCTGTATGTATCATATGGATTAAGTATAGCCCAAAGCCCCCATGTTGTCAGGGATATTCACAGAGGACACTGAAGCAGAACAGAGACACTTTACTGTCTTTATGGTGGCTAGGGATTTGTGAGCCAATTTTTCACTGGCTGGGGAAGTGGTAGAGTTTGTCAAAATCCCAGCTTGGTTCCCTCAGAATCTATTTCCTTTTGTTTATACAACCAATAAGAGCTCTACCTCATTAATATGATGTTGACTTGATTTATCTTAGTATTATAAAATTTTAGATTAGAAAGAGCCCTTGGATGTCATTTGGTCCAGCAGTCTCCATGATGAATAAATCTGCTTTGCATTATCCTTAACAATTGGTCACCCAACTTTCATTTGAACACCTGAAGTCACGGGAAACTTATCAACTCTCGGGCAGTCCATTCTATCACTGGATAACTCTGATTGTTAGACATATCTTTGTCATATTAAACAGAAATATGCTTCCTGGTAATGCCCTCCTGTTGATCCTAATTTTTTTCCCATGGAGAGGAATCATATTTTCTTAAAAACATAGAGACTTGTATCTAGACATTTAAAGATCTCTTACAACTCAATAATAAGACAAACAATTCAAAAAAATTTGGCAGAAGACTTGGACACTTCATAAAAGAAGATATACAGATGGCAAACGAGCACATGAAAAGATGGTTATCATTAGTCATTACAGAGGGTAAATTAAAACCATAGGAGATACCACTTCATACACAAAAAACCTGACAACACTAAGTGACAGTGAAGATACAGAGCCACTGGACTTCTCATATCACTGATGGAGATATAAAATGGTAGGACTGCTTTGGAAAACAGTTTGGCAGTTTCTTATAAAGATAAACATAAAATTACCACAGAACCCAGCAATCCTACTCCTAGGTATTTACCCAAAAGAAATAAAAACACACATTTCCACAAAGGCCTGTACATGTATATTCTTATCAATTTTATTTATAATAGCCAAAAACTGAAAACAACCCAAATGCTCATCAGCTGATGAATGAATAAGCAAACTGTAGTGCATTTATTATACAGAACACTACTCAGCAATAAAAAGGAACAAACTACTCATACATGCACTGACAAGGATGAATCTTAAATGCATACTGCTAAATAAAGAAGCCAGATACAAAAAGCTATGCATTGTAATATTCAATTTATATGACATTCTGAAAAAGGTAAAACTATAGGGACAGAAAACTGATTATTGGTTGCCAGGGTGGAAAGTCAGAGAACTCTGGGGAAAGGCGATATTTTGAGGGTAATGTAAATATTCTATATCTTGATGGTAGTGGTGTTTACATCATTGTATACATTTGTCAAAACTCAACAACCTGTACACTAATAAGGTGTGATTCTTATTGTATGTAAATCATGTCTCAATAAACCTGACAAAAACAAAAAACAAAGAGATTTTAAAATGGGCCTTTTCCAAGGTAAAGTGATGCAGCCACAAGCCAAGGAACAAAGGCAGTCACTGGAAGCTGGAAAAGATAAGATTCGGAATCTCCTCTTGAGCCTCTGGAGGGAGCATGGCCTGCCGATGCCTTGATTTCAGACTTTTGCCCTCCAGGTCCATGAAAGTATAAATTTCTGTTGGTTTATGTCACTATGTTTATAGTAATTAGTAATGGCAGCCCTAGCAAACTAATATACTCACTATACTCAGTTTTCTCATCTGTAAATGGGCATATGATAATACTTACTTTATAGGGCTGTAAATGAGAATTAAATGAATCAATATACCTAAGGCACATTAGAGCAGTAGCTGGCACACATTAAGTGCACTTGAAGTAGTATTTATTATGACTCTTTAATAGTTAAGTGACCTTAGTTATCTTTAGCCTCCAGTCCCTTCACCTGTTAACTGATAATAATCAAAATATTTAGTTTAACACCCAAAGAAAATAAATAAGTAAATAAGAAAATAAATAAATAAGAGATTACATGGGCCTTTTCCTTTGATGTCTTTTCATCATAGATTTTCTAAAAGTTAGCTATTTATTCTTACTTCCAGTGTAATATTCTTATTTTCCTCATAGCCACATTTAAATGTGTTAGAAGTTATAGGCTGTATGACTGAAAACAGTGTTGACAGGTACACAGCTAGGGTAGGAAGCAAAATCATGTCTCTGAAACCTAGCATTGGCTGAACTCTGGATGATCTTTCCTCACACACATAGACCTCACCATTTTGGCTCCATACATGCCTGCACCAAATGGTAGCCAGATACAAGTGGGGGCTGCAGGAGACATATTGGGAAGGGCACAGGAGCATGGAAGTTCCAGCCCAGCCAACTGGGGAGGAGCAAATTGAAGCTTGGGAGAGTCGTATCTTTGAAATGGTACGTCTAGATGTAGCTATAGCAAAAGAGACTTGTCAAAATGTAAGGGAGGAAAATCACTTTTTAAAACATTTATCAAGCGGTGTGTACTATACACACCACTGAATCTTGCTTCATCCTTAACCTCTGCAGTGACTACAAAGGACTTACACTTTCTATTTTATCCACTTCTATACTGTTTGCATTTTATGAGGTTCTATTACCTTTATCATCAAGAAAAACAATAAAGTTTTGTTTTCTAAGTTCATCATTGAGGAATGGTTAAATAAATCATAGTATCAATATATCCATACCATGGAATAATTTGAGGTCATTAAAAAAATGAAATATGTTTGTATATACTAATATGGAAAGACATCTATGATATATTATTAAGTGAAAAAAGTAAATCATAGGAAAATATGCCCAGTGTCATCCAGATTAAAAAACAACCAATCCTAAATAAATTATACAAATCCATAATCATATGTTTATATGTAAATACAGAGAGAAAGATCTAGAAGAATACAAATCAAACCAAATATACTAGTTATCTGTGAATAGACATTGATAGGGGAGGGGAGAGTGTGAGGAGGACATTATTTTTTAATCTTACATATTTTTGTTTAGTTTGAATTTTCAATAAGCGTTATTTTTGTAACAAAATTATATTGATATAAATCAGCAAATTGATACTAATTATTATAATTATATATAATTATTATAATTACACTAATATTAACATCAACATAGTATTCTTCTAGAAGTGGGTTAGCCCATAAAGAGAGCTTTTGTCTGGTTCCCAAATCCTCATTACAAAGTAATTTTACAATAATAAATATAAAATAGTGTATTATACCCATGCACTTATGGTCAATTAATCTACAACAAAGGAGGTCAGAATATGTAAAAGAATGAAATTAGAACATTCTCTAACAGCATACACAAAAATAAACTCAAAATGGATTAAAGACCTAAATGTAAAACTGGATACCATAAAACTCCTAGAGCAAAAAAAAAAAAAGGCAAAGCACTCTCTGACATAAATCGCAGCAATATCTTTTTGGATCCGTCTCCTAGAGTAATGGAAATAAAATCAAAAATAAACGGACCTAATTAAACTTAAAAGCTTTTGGACAGCAAAGGAAACCATAAACAAAACAAGAAGTTAACTTACAGAATGGAGAAGATATTTGCAAACAATGCAACCAACAAGAGATTAATCTCCAAAGCATAGACACAGCTCATAAAGCTCAATATAAAAAAAAAACAATCAAAAGACGGGCAGAAGATCTAAATAGATATTTCTCCAAAGAAGTCATATAGATGGCCAAAAGGCACATGAAAAGATGTTCAACGTCACTAATTAGAGAAATGCAAATCAAAACTACAATGAGGGCTTCCCTGGTGGCGCAGTGGTTGAGAATCTGCCTGCCAATGCAGGGGACACGGGTTCGAGCCCTGGTCTGGGAAGATCCCACATACCGTGGAGCAACTAGCCCCGTGAGCCATAATTACTGAGCCTGCGCGTCTGGAGCCTGTGCTCCGCAACAAGAGAGGCCGCGATAGTGAGCGGCCCATGCACCGCGATGAGGAGTGGCCCCCACTTGCTGCAACTGGAGAAAGCCTCGCACAGAAATGAAGAGCCAACACAGCCATAAATAAATAAATTAATTAAAAAAAAAACTACAATGAGGTATCACACACCAGTCAAAATGGCCATCATCGAAAAGTTTACAAAAATAAATGTTAGAGAGGGTGTGGAGAAAAAGGAACCCTCCTACATTGTTGGTGGGAATGTAAATTGGTACAGCCACTATGGAGAACAGTATGGAGGTTCCTTAAAAAACTAAAATTAGAGATACCATATGATCCTGCAATCCCACTCCTGGGCATATATCCAGAGAAAACTCTAATTTGAAAAGATACATGCACCCCAATATTCATAGCAGCACTATTTACAATAGCCAAGACATGGAAGCAACCTAAGTGTCCATCGACAGATGAATGGGTAAAGAAGATGTGGTATATATACACAATGGAATACTCAGCCATAAAAAAGAATGAAATAATGCCATTTGCAGCAACATGAATGGGCCTAGAGATTATCATACTAAGTGAAGTAAGCCAGACAAATATCATATGATATTGCTTATATGTGGAATCTACAAAAATTGATACACTTGAACTTATTTACAAAACAGAAATAGACTCACAGACATAGAAAACAAACTTATGGTTACCAAAGGGGAAAGGGTGGAAGGGATAAATTAGGAGTTTGGGATTCAAATATACACACTACTATATATAAAATAGGTAACCAACAAGGACCTACTGTATAGCACAGGGAACGATACTAAATATCTTGTAATAACTTATAATGGAAGAGAATGTAAAAAAAAGTATATATACATATATGTGTGTGTGTGTGTGTGTGTGTATAACTGAATCTCTTTGCTGTACACTTGAAACTAACATAACATTGTAAACCAACTATATTTCAATAAAAAAAGAATATAAAATGGAGAAAAGACAGTCTCTTCAATAAGTGGGCCTAGGACAGCTGGACGGCTACATGTGAAAGAATGAAATTAGAACATTTTCTCACACCATATACAAAAATAAACTCAAAATGAATTAGGTGAATAAACTCACCTAAATGTGACTGGCAACCATAAAACTCCTAGAAGAGAATGTAGGCAGAACACTCTGACATAAATCATAGTAATATTTTTTTGGATCTGTCTCCTAAGGCAAAGGAAACAAAAGCAAAAATAAACAAATGGGACCTAATTTAAATTATAAGCTTTGCACAGCAAATGAAACCATCAACAAAATGAAAAGACAGCCTACTGAATGGGAGAAAATATTTGCAAATGATAAGGGGTTAATATCCAAAATACATAAACAGCTCATACAACTCAATATCAAACAAACAATTAAAAAATAGGCAGAAGACCTGAATATTCATTTTCCTAAAGAAGACATACAGATGGCCAACAGGCACATGAAAAGATGTTCAACATTGTTAATCATCAGAGAAATTCAAATCAAAACCATAATGTCACCTCACAACTGTCGGAATGGCTATCATCAAAACGAACACAAATAACAAGTGTTGGTGAAGATGTGGAGAAAAGGGAACCCTCATACACTGTTGGTGGGAATGTAAATTGGTGCATCCACTGTGGAAAACAGTATGGAGGTTTCTCAGAAAACTAAAAATAGAACTACCATATGATTCGGCAATTCCACTCCTGGGTATATATCCAAAGAAAACAGAAACACTAATTCAAAAAGATACAGGCACCCCAATATTCATAGCAGCATTATTTACAATAGTCAAGATATGGAAGCAACCTAAGTATCCATCAACAGACAAACAGATATAGATGTGGTATACACACACACACACACACACACACACACACACACACACACACACACAATGGAATACTACTCAGCCATAAAAAAGAATGAAATTTTGCCATTTGAAACAACATGGATGGACCTGGAGGGTATTATGCTTAGTGAAATAAGTCAGACAGAGAAAAACAGATACTGTATGTTATCACTTATATGTGGAATCTAAAAAATAAAACAAACTAGTGAATATAGCAAAAAAGAAACAGACTCACAGGTATAGAGAACAATCTAGTGGTTACCAGTGGGGAGAGGGAAGGGGGAAGGGGCAAGATAAGGGTAGAGGATAAAGCGGCACAAACTACTATGTATAAAATAAATAAGCAACAAGGATATATTGTATAGCTAGCACAGAGAATAACTGAACTATAAACTGAGCATAATCTATAAAAATTTTGAATCACTCTGTTGTACACCTGACACTAATATAATATTGTAAATCAACTATACTGTAATTTAAAAAAAAGGAAAATAAGAACAACAACAACAAAATAAATTGAAGATTCCCTATACAGTATGGAGGTGAATATAAAAGATCATATTGTGGCCCAAAGTTTTCCTCCCAATGCCCTCTCACCCTGATGGTGTCTAATATACCACCAATAAATTAAGGTTAGTATAATAAAAAAAACTGACACAAAGCAGAGTTTTCAAGTGGAAACCTGAATAAGTTCTTTTATTAGTTTGCTAGGGCTGCCATGAAAAGTACTACAGACTAAGTGGCTTAAACAACAGAAATTTTCTTTCTCACAATTTTGGAGGTTGGAAGTCCAAGATCAAGGTGTCGACAAGGTTGTTTCTTCTGAGGCCTCTCCTCTTGGTTTGTAGATGGTGATCTTCTCCCTGTCTCTTCACATGGTCTTCTCTCTGTGTGTGTCTTTTTCCTAATCTCCTCTTCTTATAAGGACACCAGTCATATTGATTAGGGCCCACCCTAGTGACCTCATTTTCATTTAATTACCTCTTTAAAGACCCTACCTCCAAATATGGTCACATCCTAAGTCACTGGAGGTTAGGATTTCAACATATGAATTTTGAGGGGACACAATTCAGCCCATAACAGTTCTATTATTTAGGAATTGCACCTATTTCTAAAATGGTAAATAATTACAATCATTTTTAACTTTAAATGGGAAACTAGAGAATTTAGTATGCAAACCATTCAAAATACAAATGGATTCTCAGATAATGAGTTAAATGTTTGCTTAAAATGATTGATGGTCCTTTTTGAAGATGAACAACTGTGGTCAATACATTACTCTTGATTATATATGGATTGCCTGACAGATTGTGCCTAATCTCATTTCTAAATTCATCCCTTAGCCTTACCAATCCTTGGACTCTACCAAATTCTTAACCTCTAGTTTATCCCATAGCCTCACTTTAGGAGTAGAGGAGGGAAGACCTTCTACTCAAGATCTTCAAAATACAGACAGTAAGATGCTGAATGAGATCATCCATGCAAAACACTCTTATGAAAGCAAATATTGTGTTTTCTAGTATGGTCTATGGAAGAACAGATGGACTCATGTCTTAAAGAATTTCTGAGTCCTGTATAATCAAGGATGACATAATATATAATATTCTGGACTGTGGTTCAGATTATCTGAGCTTTAGTCCTTTCTGTGCACTAGAATCAGCATGACTAGGTCAAAATATTTTACTTCTTTGGGTCTCAGTTGTTCTACTTACAAAATATGAGTGCAAGGATTTTGACAATATATTTACGAGGGTAGTAGTTGGAATTATAGTCCTGAAATATGTTATCCTTCTTAGAAGAAAGATATTTTAGGTCCTTTCCAATGTTAATAACAATAGTATCTATTACTACTTATTTTGTACTTATCATATGCCATGCACTATGCCAAGAGACTTACATACATCATTTCATTTAGTGCTTTAAACCATGAAAGGTAGGTATTGTTATTCCAATTTTACAGAGGAAGAAAGTGAAACTTAGCTTAAGTTCCCCAAGGTCATATATATAGTAAGTGGCAAAGTCAATATTTGATCCCTGGTACATCTAACACCAAAGTCTGCTAATTTGCTACTTAACAGTGCATTAGAGATTGAAATTTATCAGGAACTGCATTAGTTTCCTAGGGCTGTCATAAAAAATTATCACAAACTGGGTGGCTTAAAACAACATAAATTTATTCTCTTACAGTTTTGGAGGCAAGAAGTCTGAAATTAAAGTATAGGCAAGGCCATGTCCTCTCTGAAGGCTCCAGGGGAGGATGCTTCCTTGTCTCTTCCTAGCTTCTGGCCATTTCTGGCAATCCTTGGTGTTCCTTTGTGGCAACAAAACTCTTATCTCTGCTTCTGTCTTCACATGGCTATCTTCTCTCTGTGTGTATCTGTGTATCCAAATTTCCCTCTTCTTATAAGGACACCAGCCATAAGGCCCACCCTAATCCAATGTGACCTCATCTTAACTTGATTGCATCTGCAAAGATCCTATTTTTAAATAAATTCACATTCACAGGTTTTGGGTGGACATGAATTTTGGAGGGACACTCTTCAACCCAGTAGAGGAACCATTAAGCAGACAAGAAATGGAAAAACTTTTGCAGTATGTTTGACTATGGTTTTCCTAAGCTGTGAATAATGAATAAAAGGTTACGTGAATTGAGGCTTTCATGTCTTTGTCCCTTATATTTTCTTTGCTATGCCAAATAATGTTCCTACTGGCAGTCATGTTGTACTGTATTCTAAGTTAGTAGTGTAGTATAATTTGAAACAAGTCACAGATTCACATGGTTAGAACTGTGGTTATTCACATGGTTAGATACTCATTAGGCCTGTTGGTCTGCTTCTAGGCAAGGCTCGCTGATTCATGCCAGATAGTTGGGTGCCTGATACTTTCTGAATATTTTTCATGGCATCTGCTAGTAACCTGCCCTAGTGTTCAGAAGCTCTTTTCAAGTCTAACTTTCAAACTTCTGGCTACAATTGAATCTAATTTTAGTTTATGGATTCTACTGTCTTGAGAATCCTGACATAAAATGTTACAATGAGATTGTTAATACTTAACATTTACAAAGCAATTTAATGCTGCATATTTTACTCCTATATACTTTTACTCCTGCTAGCTTACAGTAAATCTGTAAGATGTTATTAAACTAGCCTTATTTTACAGAAATTGAAGTTCAGAGAAGTTGAGTTACTTACCAAAGGTCATAGAGCTAGTAAATGATAGAGCTGGAACTCCAACCCACATCTTCTGTCCCTAAATCCTGTGCTTTGCCCCATTATACCCCACTTCAGAATAAAGAAGCAAAGTCTAATCTTATTTTTTTAGTGTTATGATAAATTTAAGAGCTATCAGGAGAGAAGTGCTTTGGAATTACAGAATTCTAGAGTCAGAGGGACCTTAAAATTGTACATTGTGGTAACAGTTTCCTAAAGAGATCAAATTCTGGTAACTGGATTGATGCTATTAGAAAGGCTTTGAACTGAGTTTGGCTTACAAATGACACTCTACACTGGTGTGGTTGAGTTCATTGACAACACACAAGAAATGAAAATATACTACTTTGGACACTAGAAAAATGATCATTTGAGCATCAATTTTCTGAGTAAGGAGGTCAACTAAGCAAATGAAATGAGGGAGTTGTAGACTAAAAAGTAAAAAGAACAAGTATAGGTTTGCTTAACAGCATGGACTTTGAAGTCAGGTAGTTCTGGGTTTGCATCCTACCATTTACTAGCTAGATGACCTGGGATAAGTTACTTAACCTCTCTAAACTTCAGTTTCCTTCTCAATAAAATGGATATAAGAATGTCTACATCATTGTGTTGACGTAAATATTGAAAGATTATACACACACACACACACACACACACACGTACACACACACAATACTTAGCAGGGTACTCTGCACAATAAGTTGTAGTTTCCAATAATAATAACAATATTATTGTCATTATTCCTATTATGGTGGAGCATCATCTAAGCCCCCACCCAACTTATCTTGAAAGGTTATTGTGGAAAATGACATTTATTTATAAATATTTATATATGTATACAGAAAATGATCTCTGACTTTAAGAACCATCCATAACAATAAGAGGCAACTCAAGACTTGCTCTAAAAAAAAAAAAAAAAAAAACTTGCTCTAAGGCTGTAGCAAAAGTAGCAAATATTTATTAAGTCATCAGTATGTGCTTTATTCACCACTGTTCTAAGGGCTTTACATGCATACCTCATTAAATTTTCATAATAACTCTATGAAATAGGTATTATTATTATTTCTATTCTACATATGAATAAAGTGAGCACAAGGAGGTCAAATAATTTACTATGAGGTAGTGGAGCCAGGATTTGAATTTAGACAGTTCTCATACTTTTAACTACAGTGCTCTACTATCTTCCCACTACTCTGCTCTATTGCCTCTACAGCCAACACCTCTGTTAAATGAGTAATAGCAAACTTCAGCTTTAAAACAGCATAATATGAAAGTTATGTAGTTAATGAATTACAACAATTCCCATGAAGTGAGAATTAAAAGTGGCTATATGAATACTTATGGTTATACCTGATAAAATAATGTGAAACTAAAGGTTTGTTAAGACACATGTTTAGCTTACACATTTTTTAATGAAGAATGCCTCAGTCTGTTTAGAATGGTAGTATAAATTGCAGATCAAGCCAAGATGGGGGTGAGGAGTGAAGAGTAGTATAGTAAATATATTGGAACTATGATGGTGAAGGACTTAGCCTTTAAAAGCCCCACTGTGGGACCCTTACTCCATGCCTTGAAGAGGGAATGAACTGGGCAGAAAGGCAAGGTACCTAGGACAATAGTGATGAACCAAGAGAAAGCCTAGGGTTAGTATGGCAAACAAACAGAGTGGCTACCTGTGCCCTTTTCTATCATAAATCCTGGTAACTTCAAATTCCTGTCCTACAGCCAGAGGAGCTACTTAAAATATGTTCTGCTCTATCTCTGGGTAAGCTTCCTAAAAACCATTATCCTAAACTTTCCACTAACCTCAGTGTATTCCTGGGAAAGTTGCTCAATTTATAGGCTTTAATGTAATTCACTTTTAGACAGAAAGAGGGATACAGTCCTGACCAAAACAATTTATAATACCCGCTTACCTTTTTCTGCTGGGCTCAAAACAGTCACTGTGAAAAGAGAAAGAAAGGTCAAGATTAGTGATACTTAGAAACATTATTTTTCTAATGCATTTTTCCATAGCATCATTTTTAGTAATTTATTCAATGATACTTTAGGAAACCACCAGCCTGCTAACATAACAGAAGGCAAGGATGATTAAATTCTATCTTTTGCTACCTTCCTTCATTTTAAACCTTGAGTAAGAATTTCTACTCATTCAACAAATACAAGGATAATCTGACTTTTAAAAAGCCAACAAATGGGAAACACTCAAGCTATATAACATGGCAATAAGAACTTAAAAGATGATAAATTAGGAGATGACTATTCATTTTCCCAAAGTATTCACTGTAGAACATCTTTAAAAACCAAGTTTCTCTTGTATATTTAGAGGCAATATAGTGTAGAGGTTGCATGCCAGCTCTGATGTCAGATTTTCTGGGTTAGAAGCCCAGTTGCACTATTTTGTGACCCTGGGTAAGTTCCTTAACTTCCATAACATTGCCTACCTCACAAGGTTACTTGAGAATTAGATGAGTTAATGTATGTAAATGCTGTCTAGCATAGTATCTAGCACAAGGCAAGTACTTAATGAATATTAATTATTATATTTGAATGAATATTTCATAAAATATTAGAACTGGAAGGGACTTTAGTAATTATCTGGTTTATCTGTCTCATTTACAGATGGGAAAAATGGACTAGAGTAGTATCATATGATTTGCCCAAGGTCACAGAACAAGTTAGTGGTGGAGTTGGGACTATATTCCAGTCTCCAGGACTTCTTCCATGTATTATGTCTACCTTCTCCAATCATTCCTTGTTGGCTTACTGTGATATATATGTAACTTCTGTTCAGAACGTCATTTGTACAAAATGGGGCCTACCTGTCTTTACTCACCACCAACATCTGTGTGCATCTGTACTAGGTGCTAAGGTAAAGTGAAATTATAAGGCATAGATCTCAATCTTGAGAAGCTATTAAATTAAAGTGGTTTTCATACACATTGTTAAACTTTTAAGGATCAGAAAAGGGGAAAAATCCAAACAGAGAACGAGACTATACTCTAGGGGTTATTTCCTCAGGTTCTTCATTAGTCATAACTTCTCCTCTTTATTTGCAGGTCTATTTTTGTTGAGTCTTTTAAAAATGCTCCTTGTAAGGATCTTTTGACTGGACTTTGTTAAAACTGTCCCATTTTGTCTGTGCTAAAAATGTGACCAGATGATGTCCTCTTTTTTCTAATACACTGGCCTGGAGATTGATACCAATTTCTTTGTTTTTTCTTTTCAGTTAGAGAATCCTGGTTAAGAATGATTGACAGAAGCACATCCTCTACTTTGACAAATGGAAGTGGAAACAAGAAGTCTTGATGGGTCAACCTGGGACTTCATGATTTTGCACATACATGTTGTGTGACTACATCAGTCCCACTAGGCCCTGAATTGGGTTAATAACATCTCTTTAAAATGGGACTAGAGAGAGCACAGTTGCTTGGAGAACAATATTAATAAAGAGTAGCTGACAAATTGCTGTTTGGTATATCTCCTTCTACCTCTATCAATGAACAATTACTGCGAAACAAAATGTGGAGATCCTAACTCTCATTTGATTGGCTACTTGCTACAGCATTTGTGGGTGAGGGAAGGAGAACATCCGGTGCCTTGCAGATATTGGAATGAGACAATGTATATACAGAAAAATGAGTGGGGACCTGTGAAGTCTCTAGGTGGGGGATAGCTGTTTTTAAGTAATTTTAGGACCATCGTGTGCAAGTGGGATTGGTTTATATGATCCAAGAACAGAGGGCAGAAATAGAATCAATGAGTAAAAGCTGCAGGTCAACACATTTCAGTTCAATAAAAGAGAAGATGATGATGATGATAATAACAATGAGCAGCCAGACTGGCAGCATTGGGAAGGAGTAAGTTTCCCATTATAAACACTTGGAAATGTCCTGTAGGACATTTAGACATTAGTTAGGTATTGGACTTGACTTTTAAAGTCTTTTCACTCCTAAAATCTGTACGGGTCAATAAGTCTAAGGGAAAAATATTTTCTTGTAAAATTCCCTGTTAGAAGTTACATACTTCTGAGAAAAAAAAAAGGTGGTCTTTATTCTAAAACATTGTGGCACTTATCTTGGTAGTTCTGCCTTTCCTTTATTTTTCTAATATTGCCTTTTGCGTTATTAAAGGAAAAGACTAAGATACTTCAGTCATATTTAAAATGAAAATGACTAAACTTTTCCAAAATGAATCCTTTATCATGAATCTCTTGGGGAAATGTACACTTAGTCATACTATGGGTAATTTGTCATGCATGATTATAGAGTGATGTGGTGATATGTGTAATTACACACCTGCTCTGTTCCTTCAAATTTTAGCTCACTACCCGGCAAGTTAAGTGACTGGGGTTATCATCAAATAGCTTTTTTTACTCTCTCCTCTTTTCTTTTACCTGTTTACTGATTCTTTGCAACCAAGTATGGAGAAAAGGTATGGAAGGGTAGAAAATATGCAAGGGCTTTTCATCAAAGACAACTAGTTTCAAACAAAAGCATATATCATGACTTCCTTTAAATAGACACATTTTAGAATTCACAGAAGGGTATTGGTAGAATAAACCTAATTTGGGACTATATGCAGATGGTCAACAATGTTAGTCCAAGGACATGGAAGAAAGTCTACAACGGTGCTGTCCAAGAGAAATATAATACAAACCATGTAATTTAAATGTTCTAGTAGGAACATTTTTTAAAATTAAAAATAATAATAAAAAAGTGGAGTTAACTTTAATAATATATTTTATTTAATCCAATATATCAAAAATATCATTTCAACATGTTATCTACACAGATTATTAACTATATATTTTGCATACTTCTTTTTTGCATTAAATTTTTGAAATCTGGTGCATATTTTAAGTTTTCCAGCACGTCTCAATTCAGGTGCCATATTTCACGTGTTTAATAGCCACATATGGCTAATGGCTACCAAATTAGTGAAGCTCAAAAGGACTTGTGGAAGGAGAGTGGGAAGGCTAAAAATATGAGTCTAGTGAGATGAGTGCTTAGTTACAGCATGAAGTTCTCTTTTAATTGATGACTCATTTGGGAAGGGAGTTTATTGCAGTGATGTTTAGCAATCATCACTGATGAATATGGTATGTATTCATATTCTGGCTCTGTCACTTACTTGTTCTGTAATTAATTATTTAATCTCTTTGTGCCTCAGTTTTTTTAATCTGTAAACTGAGGATAAATTAATTTATGTTATAAGGTTGTTATAGGAACTAAATTATAAAATACATGTAAAGTACTTGGGTGCCTGATACATAATAGGTAGTTCATTATTATTAGCTATTTATTATTTTTCTGAAAAAGGTAAACTGTTCAGTGAGGTTAGGTTTTACAATAGTTTGGGACAAAACAAGTCTTATTTTTAAAATTATTTATGATATTGATCCCAAAGTTAAATAGGATGGTTTTAAAATAATGTATTCAATGTCAAAATGAATATATTTGATACTCACTTTTTCCAATAGATGTTTCTTATACTTTAGGTTAGGAGAGAGAATAGAATTTGAAATGCAGAACCTAGATACATTTCTCATTATGTTCTGCTTGTTGAAAGCAAACTAATCATGCCAGTCTTCATTTACTCCTCTGAAAAAGTTACTCATACTAGCCATTCATTTACTTTTTCAGCATCCATTCCCAAATCTAGATGATTTTAATACCCACCTAGGGAACTGATAAAAATATAGATTCTAGGGCCCCCTTCATATAACACATCTCTGGGTGGAGGTGTAGGAATGTGTATTACAAAAAACTCAGCAGGTGATTATAATTATCAGCCAGGTTTAAAAATCATTGGAATTATTTTAGATGTTTCATATGATACTTAACTACTCAGGTGTGATGCTTTTGACTGTTTCATATATGGATGAGTTATAAAACTATTTTAGATATAAGAATACCATGATTCATATAGGCTTAAATGGATAGCTTTTACTTATATAGAAATTTGGTTTCTAGAAACTGTTCCTTCTGGTTTTTTGCCTTATCAGTTTTCATTTCTTCTGACTCTCTTTGAAGAAATTCTAGCTTCTCAGTAGAATTATTTCCTGGACCTTTTAATTTTAATCTCAAAATGGATACTGTTAATCACCAAAAATGGCAGAGTAGGGAATTCCAGGCTTTTGTCCTTCCCTAAAAGCCATGCATGAAGTGGCAGAAACTGTCAGAATCAACTTTTGCAGAACTCTGGAAACTGAAAGTTGGGACCTTGAAAAGAAAACAAAATTTACAAATCTTTAACTAGAATGGACAAGAAAAAAGAAGGGAAGACTCAAATTACTAATATCATAAATGAAAGTGGAGATATTAATAGAGAACATTCATAAATGGAAAGGATTATAATAGAATAGTAGGAACAATTTTATGCTAACAAACTGGATAACCTAGATGAAATGGATAAATTCCTAGAAACACAGAAACTACCAAAACTGACAACAGAAGAAAGAAAATCTGAGCATATTTTTAACAAGTAAAAGATTGAATCAGTAATCAAAACCTCCCAACAAAGAAAAAAGCCAAGACCAGATGGCTTCACTGGCAAACTGTACCAAATATTTAAAGAATTAACACCAATCGTTTTCAAACTCTTACAAAAAATTGAAGAGAATTCATAAACTTTGTCCATCCACATTTATATGTTTTCATGCAGTTCTTTGGATAAGTGGGGTTAATGTGATTTACTGGTGATAATAATCAAGACTAATACATGAATCTTAAAAATGATTAAAAACCAATAGCAGAACATTTGTGTAGGCTTAAGGAAAAGCTTCATTATTATTTAGAAAAAACTAATATGATCAAATTTGATTTCATTCTAAATCCATTCACATTATCATAAGATATTATATTTGTCAATGAAAGAAAAAAAAGCTGCTGGATTTAAGTAAAGAATCATCTTACCCTTAAATAACAACTTAAATAGATCAAATTATATAAATTCTGGCTAGTGGTGAGGGGGAAGTTTCTGCCAGCTGAGGAATAAAAGACATTATTCTGCTATTTGCTACAACATATGTGTTCCAATGCTAACTATTAAAATCTTGATTACGATTTATGTACAGCCATTTCAAATATAAAACCCGATATTAAAAAGTAAGTTTGTGAAAGCAAGCTCAAGTTTCTCATTAAAGATTATTTTCAAAAAGTTAAAAAAAATATTGAAGAGAACACTTCCTAACTCATTCTATGAGGCCAGCATTGTCCTGACACCCATGCCAGATAAAGACATCACAAGGAAAGAAAACTACATACATATTTTATGAATATAGATGCAAAACTACTCAAGTAATTACTAGCAAACCAAATTCAACAGCATATTAGAGGATTACACATCATGATCAAGTGACATGCACCCAAGAAATGTAAGGGGTGATTCAACACATGAAAATCAATAATGTAATATAGTACATTAACAGAATGAAGGAAAAAAATCCACACATTCATCTCAATTGATGCTAGAAAAACATTTGACAATATTCCACACACTTTCATGAAAAAAAATGCTCAAGAAACTAGAAATAGAAGAAAAGTTCCTCAACTTGATAAGGGGCATTTACGGAAAACCCACACCTAACAGTATACTCAATGGTGAAAGGTTGAAATCTTCTCCCTCAGCTAAGAAATAAGGTCACAATGTTGATTTTCATCAATTCTATTCAACATTATACTGACAGTTCTAGCCAGTGCAACTAGGCAAGAAAAAGAAAAAAGCATCCAAATTGGAAAAAGGAAATAAAATTATTTTTATTTGCGTATGATATGATTCTATGTATAAATAATTCTAAAGAATCCACCAAAAAACCCTCTTAGAACCAATGAACAAATTCAAGCAAAGTTGCAGAACACAAGATCAACACTCCATATCAGTTTTATTTCTAAATACACTAGCAGTGAACAATCAGAGAAGGAAATTAATAAATCTATTCCATTTATAATAGCATCAAAAAAGAAATACTCGGGAATAAATTTAACCAAGGAGGCTCAGGACTTATACACTTAAAATTCCAAAACAGTGCTGAAAGTGACTGAAGACCTAAATAAATGAAGAGACATCCCATGTGCATGGATTGGAAAACTTGATTTTAAGATGGCATTCTCTTCAAAACAATACACAATTCAGTACAACCCTTATCAAAATTCCAATGAACATTTTGCAAAAGTGGAAAAGCTGATCCTAAAACTCATATGGAATTGCAAGAGACCCTAGCCAAAACAGTCTTATAAAAGAAAAATAAAGTTGGAGGATTCACACATCTTGACTTCAAAATTTAAAACAAAGGTATGGTAATCAAAACAAGTGTGGTACTGGCAGAAGAACAGACAAACGAATCAATGGTACAGAATTAAGAGTACAGAAATAAATCCAGAGCTCTATGGTCAATTGGTTTTTGACAATCATGTCAAGGCTATTCAATGGGGTAAGAATAGTCTCTTCTATAAATGATGCTAGCACAACTGCATAGCCATATGCAAAGAATGAACCTGCACTCCTCCCTCACACCATATACAAAAATGAACTCAAAATGGATCAAAGACTTAAATGTAAGAGATAAAACTATAAAACTCTTAGAAGAAAACACAGGGGTAAATCTTTATGATCTTGCATTTGGCAATGGGTTCTTAGATATGATACCAAAAGCATAGGCCACAAGTAAAAAATATAGATAAATTGAACTTTATCAAAATTAAAAACTTTGTGTATCAAATGATGCTATCAAGGAAGTGAAAAGACAATTCACGGAATGGGAGAAAGTATCTGTGAATTATTTATCTGACAAGGGTTGAGTATCCAAAATACATAAGGAAATCTTACAATTCAACAACAAAAAGATAAATAACCCAATTAAAAACGTGCAAAGGACTTGAATAGACATTTCTTTAAAGAAGATATACAAATGGGCAACAAACACATGAAAAGATGCTCAGTATCACTAGTCAACAGGGCAATGCAAATCAAAATCACAGTGAGATACCACATCATACCCACTATGATGGCTATAATTAAAAAAAGGAAAATAACAAGTTTTGGTGAGAATGTGGAGAAATTGGAACTCTCCAACATTACTGATAGAAATGTAGATTGTGCAGCCATTGTAGAAAATAGTTTGGAGGTTCCTCGAAAAGTTAAACATAGAATTAACATACAGCCCAGCTTTACCACCCCTCTCCCTGGTATTTACACAAAAGAGTTGAAAACAAGTATTTAAACAAATACTTGTACATCAATGTTTATAGCAGCACTATTCAGAATAGACAAAAAGTGGAAACAACCCAAATGTCCATCAACCATCAAGGGATGAATGGATAAGATGGATAAAGTGTGGTATACAATGGGATATTATTCAGCCATAAAAAGAAATGAAGTACTGTTACATACTACAATGTGAATAAACCTCAAAAACAGTACACCAGTTGAAAGAAGCCAGGCACAAAAGGAGATATACTGTATGATACCACTTATGTGAAACATCCAGAATCCATAGAGATAGAACACAGATTAGTGGTTGGTAGAGACTAGGGGAAGGAGCGAATGGGGAGTGACTGTCTAATGCCTATGAGGTTTTCTTCTGGGGTGATGAAAGTGTTTTGGAACTAGATATTAGTGATGACTATATAACATTGTGAATGTACTGTCACTAAATTGAATGCTTTAAAATGGTTAATTTTATGTTATGTGAATTGTACCTTAAAAAATGGATCCTGTTACTTTTCTCCCTGTTTAAAGTCTAAGCTTATTTTCTTGAGTCAAGCAGAATCTTATATCCTCATTAATAATAGTAATAACAAGTTATTATTTAATGAGCTCTTACAATGTGCTGTCAACTGTGATGTGTGCTTTTCATGCACCATATTATTTAAATCTCATAACAATGCTATAATGGCATATAGTAGGTGACAAGGAAGTATTTGTGGTATGAATGAACAACTATATAAGCAAAGTGCATGTGAGGCAACTGAAGTTGAGAGAGATTAGGTAAGTTGCATCAGGTATCCTAATTAGTAAGTGGCAGAATCCAAACTCTAAGATTTATAAGACAAAAATACCATTTTTGACTTCAGCTCTAACCTGATATTAGGGAGAAAGACATCAGGTTCTGTTTTTAGAAAGAAGTGAGGTCCTTAATATTACTTTTTGAGTCATACTGAAACTCAAATCTGTTGTTTTGGTTGTGTTGCTTTGGTTATCAGGCAGCTTTGATATCCGATTCTATATTATTTACTAAATATGTGAGTTTAGGAAAGTTTGATCTAACCTTTCTGAAACCAAGGCCACTCATTTGTTAAAGATTGTCAGGTGAAGATGACAGGATGGACTGGTGGAACCAGAATTGGAAATCAAGGCTACCTTACCCTCCTGGTTTTTAAATAATGGAATCTGATGTAAAATGTTAAGAAAACACTGTGCAGGCCAGTGTTCTGTGAGGTGATGTCCAACAGGACAAATAGGAGTCTTAATGTGAGGGGACTGGAAATATACTGGGACCTCACACTGAATGAATAGGGAACATTGTAGAACACAGTTTTAAGGGTATTAGAAGTGGGATTCTAGCACTGAAGTCACAATAACTATTAGTGGAATCTCCTTTGAGAAGAGACAGGGATTCTTCAATGTGAGATGCAAGGGGAGATCTCACTATGAGAAAAGCAGAGGCTCTTGAGGAGACGGGATATACCATGAAGACTACACTGTGAATTGATTTATAGTGATTAGAACACTATAAAGCCATTAGTGATAAAGATAGGGGGCTGGGGGTAATCCAAGTGGGATAGGGTCTTGAGATTTGTGTCCAGAAATACTGTGGAATTCTGAGTTTGAAAGCAGAAGATACACTGTGGGAACCATTTTATAGATATGGAGGGGATGAAATGCTCCCTGGTGTTACAGGACAGGGTACAAAGAGGAGACCCTGGATTTATAAAAGGGTGGTCTAGGAGAGGGAACAAGAAATGAGGCTCCCATTGGAAGGGGCAGGAAATACTAGAAACCCCTGTAGGAAAGGATGGTGTTTCCCTAGTTCGAGAAGACAAGGGACAAGTGCAATCCTAGAGGAAAATAAGTGAAGATAATAATAATAACCCAGAGGAAGAGGATGGCAAAATGTGTGGCTAACAGTGGAAGCGTATTGCAGGAGGTAGAGAGTGGTTTCAAAAAATATAGCAAGGGGAGATCATCATTAGAAAAGTAATGACCCTTGGAAGGGGTGTGGGGGATACTGTGGGAACTCTTGTGGGAGGGTAATGAGGATACTCTAGTGTGAGAAGACAGTGGACAAAGCAGGATCATAGTGTGATAAAAGCAGGGTGACTAGTATGAGGTTCACAAAATAATGTGGGGCCCCAAATGGGAAGGAGTGAAAACACCTCAAAGCAGCCAGGCAGGAGACTACAGGGAGCTCCAGTGTAACAAAATCAGGGCCTCTTGCATGAGGAGACAGGACAGGATGTATTGTAGGACTCGTATTCCGCTGGAGAAGATGAGAAAATGTTGAAGCCACAGGGAAAGAGGAATGGAGGGCTTATTACTTTGTGAAAAGGGGAGACCACAGTGGGATAGAACAAGGTGTACTGTGGGGTCCCAAGTGGCAGAAAAATGTGAATCAGCTGGCTTGAGAGGATCACGGGAAAAGGAGGAATCCTAGTGTTGGATAAAGGCGAGCTATTAAGAGTACAGGAAATATTTTGGGATTCCTAGTAGGAAGGAATGGGAAAATGTGGGGCTTCTAGTTGGGTGAATTGGTGGGATTCATAGCGTAAGCGGACAGTTTAAGTATACAGGGTATGTTGTTTCCTCAACTCTGTAGGATGGGAGCCCCCAGAACCAGAGCACAAGGCACAAGTGGTTGTCCTGTATGACAAAAGGGGGCCCCAGTGGAAAAAGCCAGTAAATTCTTGTGGGTAGGGCCAGGAAATAATGTAAGAAACCTTGGGTAGGAAGCGATGGTGACATGGCGGGACCCTCGTGGCAGGCCGCAAGAAATACTGTGGGAAGCCAGAGGTTGGAGACCAGGAGCTCTCCAGGGAGCTAAAGGAAAACCGCAGTGTGAGGGCTAAGAACATAGGGGGAGCATATTTTCCCCATCTTAGGTGCTAGCTCCACTTACCCAAGCAGAGTTCAAAGACGTAGGCATAGTAGGACCAGAGCACGACGAGGACGATAACAAGCACAGGCACCCAGGAAAGTACACGGCGGCAGCACCGTATCCCCCCGGACAGAGCCATCTTCCAGCCCCGCCGCATCTTCGGCTCGAAGATCGACCGAGCAGGCCTGCTGGCGCTGGGTCGGAACTGCTGGGGCAGCAGTTGAGAGGCGGGAAGGCGCGCTGTGCGGCGCTCCACTGCCTAGCCTGGCGGGAACAGTCTCCCCTAGTCGATACCACCTGTGGGGCTGCAGGGCAGAGTGCGCCCTGCCTGGCACAATAGGCATGAGTCACGGCGAGAAGGAACTGGCGGTGTTGGTGCGGAAAGTGATCCGTCAGGCAGTCGAGGCTGGACACGCTCAGAGGGAGTGCAGTACCTCCTCTTGACTCCTCTCCCACCCCCTTGCCACAGCACTGGATGCAGGGCTGGACCTCTGCAAAACTGTAAAGCGGAAGAAATTTGGGTCCGCCCATCTGTTCTTAACCGCACTGCGTCCAGCCTCATCTCGTCTCTGATCTCTGTCTCTGTTTCTCTCTCTTTGTCCCCTCCCTCCCAACCCCCCCCCCACACACACACGAGCACACAGACACGCAATGTGAAAGATGCGAACCGTAGCATCTAATGACTTAAAGGTCATCCAGCCCCATCCTCTGACTGCTGCTTGAACAATATGCTTAACACGTAGTGCCGCAGTCGCTGGTTGGGTAAGTCCATTGGCAGGGCGCTCCCTCCTTCCTTCTCTTCTTCCCTTTCCCCTGAGTCAGCTTAGTCCATTTTAAGAATAAATAAACATATTGGTACAAAAAAAGCAAATGGGGGAGATACTAATTCTGTGAGGGGTCAGGGAAAGCTACAAGGTAGTGATATTTAAGCTGAGCTTTAATAATAAATGAGTTTGCTGGGCAGATGGAGGTGGAAGGAACTTTCAGACAGAGGAAACAGCATTTGCAAAGGCATAGAGTAATGAAAATCTAAAAGTGTTCAAGGAACAGTTAGCATGGCTTGAGGAGAGTGTCGGTATATGAAGAGGAGAGGCTGGGAATGAGACTGGGAATACAGGCTGTGGGCACAGAATGCCCTGCCAGGGTATGTGGACATAATCTTGTAAAGCAGATTAGGAACAGCCAATAAAGATTTGGGGACAATAAAAGTGACATTATCAGAATTGTATTTTTGTAAAAGAACTGGCAGGATTTTGTAGAGGAGGATGGCCTGGAAACACAGACACAAATTAGGAGGCAATTTAATTCAGCAAATGTTCTTGGAGTGGTTGCATTGTGTTAAGTCAACTTTGGTATAAAAAGAATGAAAAGAGGGGGCCTGTCTCCAGGAAGTTCATGTTCTCATCAGAGCAATAGGTGTTCAATGACATAAGTACAATGATAGAAGTGTAGTAAACTTTTGACATGGATTTGATACCTACTGTTCAAAGATTTACAAAGGTCTATGACATGAAGAAATTTGTGATTTTGCTGAGACCCATGTTGCTCTCTATTCTTTTTCATGGTTATGTATGGAGTAAATTTCTGAACTGATATAAGAACTTTGTTGTTTCTTTCAGATTAAGTTACATTCATGGTTGATATTACTAAATTAATGTTGTAATGAAATGCAGACTCATTTCAGTTACAATATTTATTTTAATAGCCTTATTAATGATTTGTACCCTAAGGTTCTGACATGGATACTTAGATATTTTTCCACCTTTCTGAGATATAGTTGACAAATAAAAGTATATATATTTGATGACTTGATATACATATACATTGTGAAATGATTACCACAATCAAGCTAATTAACACATCCATCACCTCACATAGGTACCATTTTTCGACAATTTTTTTTTTTGGCTGTGTTGGGTCTTCGTTTCTGTGCGTGGGCTTTCTCTAGTTGTGGTGAGTGGGGGCCACTCTTCATCGCGGTGCGCAGGCCTCTCACTGTCGCAGCCTCTCTTGTTGCGGAGCACAAGCTCCAGACGCGCAGGCTCAATAGTTGTGGCTCACGGGCCTAGTTGCTCCGCGGCATGTGGGATCTTCCCAGATCAGGGCTTGAACCCGTGTCCCCTGCATTGGCAGGCAGATTCTCAACCACTGCGCCACCAGGGAATCCCTTGACAATTGTTTTTTATTGAGGTATATTTGACATACAACATTGTGTAAATTTAATGTGTACAACATATTGCTTGGCAGTATGATTGCCATTGTGGCAGTATGATTGCCATTGTAGCCTTAGCTAACACCTCCGTCGCATCACATAATGCAAATATGTGCACTTAAATAACTTCCCTCTTATTCCGCCCCCCCCCACTGCAGCTTCTGGTAACAATATCTGTTTTTTTTTTCTTTTTAGATTCCACATGTAAGAGATATCATACAGTATTTGTCTTTCTCTGTCTGACTTATCTCACTTAACATAATGTCCTCAAGATCCATCCATGTTGTTGCAAATGGCAGAATTTCCTTTTTTCTCACAGCTGAATAGCATTTTATATGTACATTAGCTATTGTGAATAATGCTGCAATAAACATGGGAGAACATGTTTCCTCAGTAACCTTTTTTATTTCCTTTGGATATATACCCAGAAGTGGGATTGCTGAAACATATGGTTGTTCTATGTTTAATTTTTTGAGGAACCTCCATACTGTTCTCCATAGTGGATGAACAAGTTTACATTTCCACCAACAATGCACAAGGGCTCCTTTTCTCTCCACACTCTCACCAACATGTGTTATCTCATCTTTTTGATGATAACCATTTAACAGGTGTGAGGTGATATATCATTGTGGTTTTGATTTTCATTTCCCTGATAATTAGTGATGTTGAGCACCTTTTCACATACCTGTTGGCAATCTGTATGTCTTCCTTGGAAAAATGACTATTCAGGTTCTCTGTCCATTTTAAAATCAGGGTTTGTCTTGCTATTTAATTAATTATATAAGTTCCTTATATATTCTGGAGATTAACCCCTTATCAGAAATATGGTTTGCAAATATTTTTTCCCATTCTATGGTTTGCTGTTTCATTTTGTTGATTTGTGCTGTGCAAAAGCTTTTTAGTTTGATGTAATTCCACATGTTTTTTTTGCTTTTGTTGCATTTGCTTTTGGTGTCATATCCTGAAAATCATTGCCAAGACTAATGTCAAAGAGTGTTTTCCCCATATTTTCTTCTAGGAGTTTTACAGTTTCAGGTTATACGTTTAAGTCTGTAATCCATTTTGAGTTGATTTTTGTGTATGATGTAAGACAAGTGTCCAATTTCATTCTTTTGCATGTGGATATCCATATTTCCCAGAACCATTTATTAAAGAGACTATCATTTTCCCATTGTGTATTCATTGTGTATTCACTCTTGTCAAAAATTAGTAGACTGCCTATGTGTGGGTTTATTTCTAGATTCTACTCTGTTCCACTGGACTATGTGCCTGTTTTTATGCCAGTACCATACTGTTTTGATGACAATAGTTTTGTAATAGAATTTAAAATCAGGAAGTGTGATGCCTCCAGTTTTGTTCTTGCTCAAGATTGCTTTGGCTATTCAGTCTTTTGTGATTCCATATATATTTTGCAATAGTTTTTTTCTATTTTTATGAAAAATACCACTCAAATTTTGACAGAGGTTGCATTGAATCTGTAGATCACTTTGCGTAGTATGGACATTTTAATAATATTAATTTTTCCAGTCCATGACCATAGGATATCTTTCTATTTATTTGTATCTTCTTCAATTTCTTTTACCAATGTCCTAAAGTTTTCAGTGTACAGATTTTTTCATCTCCTCAGTTAAATTTATTTCTAAGTAGTTTTTCTTTTTCATGCTATTGTAAAAGGGATTGTTTTCTTAATTTCCCTTTCAGATAGTTTGCTATAACCATATAAAGATGTAACTGATTTTTGTTGAGTTTGTATCCTGCAGTTTCACTAAATTCATTTATTAGATCTGGCAGGCTTTTGGTGGAGTCTTTAGGGTTTTCTACATATAAGATCATGTCATCTGCTAACAAAGATAATTTTACTTCTTCCCTTCTGGTTTGGATGCCTGTTATTTCTTTTTCTTGCCTACTCTGTCTAGCTAGGACTTCAGTCTATGTTGAGAAGAAGTGGTGAGAGTGGGCATCCTTGTCTTGTTTCTTATCTTAAAGGAAAAGCTTTCAGATTTTCACCACTGAGTATGATGTTAGGTGTGGGCTTGTCATATATTACCTTTATTAAGTTGAGGGACATTTTTTCTGTACTTAATTTATTGAGAGTTTTTAATCATGAAAGGATGTTGAATTTTGTCAAATGCTTTTCCTGTTTTTATTGAGATGGTCTTATGATTTTTATTCTTCATTCTGTTAATATGATGTGTCACATTTATTAATTGCATATGTTGAGCCATTCTTGCATCCCAGGGATAAATCTGATTTGATCATGGTATATGATCCTTTTCATGTGCTACTGAATTTGGTTTGCTGGTATATTGTTGAAGACTTTTGTTCATCAGGGACATGGTCCTGTGGTTTTCGTTATTTTAGCGTCCTTGTTTGGCTTTGGTTTCAGAGTAATGCTGGCTTCGTAAAATGAGTTGGAAGTGTTTCTTCCTGTTTAATTTTTTGGGATGAGTTTGAGAAGGTTTAGCATTAATTCTTTTTTAGATGTTTGTTGGAATTCACCAGTGAAACCACCTGGCCCTGGGCTTTTATTTGTTGGGAAATTTTTGATTACTGATTCAAAATTCTTATTATTGGTCGGTTCAGATTTTCTATTTCTTCATGATTCAGTCTTGGTAGGTTATATATTTCTAGGAACTTATCCATTTCTTCTAGGTCATTCTATTTGTTGGTATATAATTGTTCGTTAAAGTCTCTTATTATCCTTTTTATTTCTTGGTATCTGTTAATATGTCTTCTCTTTCACTTAAAATTTTATTTATCTTTTTTCTTAGTCAGTATAGCTAAAATTTTTCAATTTTCTTTGTCTTTTCAAAGAACCAACTCTTAGTTTCTATGATCTTTTCTATTGTCTTTCCAGTCTCTACTTAATTTATTTCTGTTCTAATTTTCATTAATTTCTGCCTTCTGCTAACTTGATCTTAGTTTGTTCTAGTTCCCTAAGGTGGATTATTGAAGTCCCCTGCTATCATTATAGTGCTGTCTATTTCTCCATTCAGTTCGATTAATAGTTCCTTTATATATTTAAGTGCTCCAGTGTTGACTGTGTGTTATATCCTCTTGATGAATTGACCACATTATCGTTATATAGTGACTTTTGTCTACTGTGGCAGATTTTGAATGAAAGTCTATTTTGTTTAATTTAAGTATAGCCACTTCTACTCTCTTTTCATTACTATTTGCATGGAATATCTTTTTCTATCCCTTCACTTGTCCTTAAAGCTTAAATGAATCTCTTGTAGGCAGAACATTGTTGGATCTTTTTTTTAATCCATTCAGCCACTCTGTGACTTTTGATAAGAGAACTTAATCCATTTATTTTTTTTTAACATCTTTATTGGAGTATAATTGCTTTACAATGGTATGTTAGCTTCAGCTTCACAACAAAATGAATCAGTTATATACATACATATATTCCCATATCTCTTCCCGCTTGCGTCTCCCTCCCTCCCACCCTCCCTATCCCACCCCTCCAGGCGGTCACAAAGCACCGAGCTGATCTCCCTGTGCTATGCGGCTGCTTCCCACTAGCTATTTACCTTACGTTTGGTAGTGTATATATGTCCATGCCTCTTTATCGCTTTGTCACCGTTTACCCTTCCCCCTCCCCATAACCTCAAGTCCATTCTCTAGTAAGTCTGTGTCTTTATTCCTGTTTCACCCCTAGGTTTTTCATGACATTTTTTTTTAAATTCCATATATATGTGTTAGAATACGGTATTTGTCTCTCTCTTTCTGACTTACTTCACTCTGTATGACAGACTCTAGGTCTATCCACCTCATTACAAATAGCTCAATTTCGTCTCTTTTTATGGCTGAGTAATATTCCATTGTATATATGTGCCACATCTTCTTTATCCATTCATCCGATGATGGACACTTAGGTTGTTTCCATCTCCGGGCTATTGTAAATAGAGCTGCAATGAACATTTTGGTACATGACTCTTTTTGAATTATGGTTTTCTCAGGGTATATGCCCAGTAGTGGGATTGCTGGGTCATATGGTAGTTCTATTTGTAGCTTTTTAAGGAACCTCCATACTGTTCTCCACAGTGGCTGTATCAATTTACATTCCCACCAACAGTGTAAGAGGGTTCCCTTTTCTCCACACCCTCTCCAGCATTTATTGTTTCTAGATTTTTTGATGATGGCCATTCTGACTGGTGTGAGATGATATCTCATTGTAGTTTTTTTTTTTTTTTTTTTTTTTTTGCGGTACAAGGGCCTCTCACTGTTGTGGCCTCTCCCGTTGCGGAGCACAGGCTCCGACGCGCAGGCTCAGCAGCCATGGCTCACGGGCCCAGCCACTCCGCGGCATGTGGGATCTTCCCGGACCGGGGCACGAACCCGTGTCCCCTGAATCGGCAGGCGGACTCTCAACCACTGCGCCACCAGGGAAGCCCTCATTGTAGTTTTGATTTGCATTTCTCTCATGATTAGTGATGTTGAGCATTCTTTCATGTGTTTGTTGGCACTCTGTATATCTTCTTTGGAGAAATGTCTATTTAGGTCTTCTGCCCATTTTTGGATTGGGTTGTTTGTTTTTTTGTTATTAAGCTGCATGAGCTGCTTATAAATTTTGGAGATCAATCCTTTGTCAGTTGCTTCATTTGCAAATATTTTCTCCTATTCTGAGGGTTGTCTATTGGTCTTCTTTATGGTTTCCTTTGCTGCACAAAAGCTTTTAAGTTTCATTAGGTCCCATTTGTTTACTCTTGTTTTTATTTCCATTTCTCTAGGAGGTGGGTCAAAAAGGACCTTGCTGTGATTTATGTCATAGAGTGTTCTGCCTATGTTTTCCTCTAAGAGTTTGATAGTTTCTGGCCTTACATTTAGGTCTTTAATCCATTTTGAGCTTATTTTTGTGTATGGTGTTAGGGAGTGATCTAATTTCATACCTTTACATGTAGCCGTCCAGTTTTCCCAGCACCACTTATTGAATAGGCTGTCCTTTCTCCACTGTACATTTCTGCCTCCTTTGTCAAAGATAAGGTGACCATATGTGCGTGGGTTTATCTCTGGGCTTTCTATCCTGTTCCATTGATCTATCTTTCTGTTTTTGTGCCAGTACCATACCGTCTTGATAACTGTAGCTTTGTAGTATAGTCTGAAGTCAGGGAGCCTGATTCCTCCAGTTCCTTCTTTCGTTCTCAAAATTGCTTTGGCTATTCGGGGTCTTTTGTGTTTCCATACAAATTGCAAAATTTTTTGTTCTAGTTTTGTGAAAAATGCCAGTGGTAGTTTGATAGGGATTGCATTGAATCTATAGATTGCTTTGGGTAGTAGAGTCATTTTCACAATGTTGATTCTTCCAATCCAAGAACATGGTGTATCTCTCCATCTATTTGTATCGTCTTTAATTTCTTTCATCAGTGTCTTATAATTTTCTGCATACAGATCTTTTGTCTCCTTAGGTAGGTTTATTCCTAGATATTTTATTCTTTTTGTTGCAATGGTAAATGGGAGTGTTTTCTTGATTTCACTTTCAGATTTTTCATCATTAGTATATAGGAATGCCAGAGATTTCTGTGCATTAATTTTGTATCCTGCCACTTTACCAAATTCATTGATTAGCTCTAGTAGTTTTCTGGTAGCATCTTTAGGGTTCTCTATGTATAGGATCATGTCATCTGCAAACAGTGACAGCTTTACTTCTTCTTTTCCGATTTGGATTCCTTTTATTTCCTTTTCTTCTCTGATTGCTGTGGCTAAAACTTCCAAAACTATGTTGAATAAGAGTGGTGAGAGTGGGCAACCTTGTCTTGTTCCTGATCTTAGTGGAAATGCTTTCAGTTTTTCACCATTGAGGATGATGTTTGCTGTGGGCTTGTCATATATGGCCTTTATTATGTTGAGGAAAGTTCCCTCTATGCCTACTTTCTGCAGGGTTTTTATCATAAATGGGTGTTGAATTTTGTCAAAAGCTTTCTCTGCATCTATTGAGATGATCATATGGTTTTTCTCCTTCAGTTTGTTAATATGGTTTATCACATTGATAGATTTGCGTATATTGAAGAATCCTTGCATTCCTGGAATAAACCCCACTTGATCATGGTGTATGATCCTTTTAATGTGCTGTTGGATTCTGTTTGCTAGTATTTTGTTGAGGATTTTTGCATCTATGTTCATCAGTGATATTGGCCTGTAGTTTTCTTTCTTTGTGACATCCTTGTCTGGTTTTGGTATCAAGGTGATGGTGGCCTCGTAGAAGGAGTTTGGGAGTGTTCCTCCCTCTGCTATATTTTGGAAGAGTTTGAGATTGATAGATGTTAGCTCTTCTCTAAATGTTTGATAGAATTCGCCTGTGAAGCCATCTGGTCCTGGGCTTTTGTTTGTTGGAAGATTTTTAATCACAGTTTCAATTTCAGTGCTTGTGATTGGTCTGTTCATATTTTCTATTTCTTCCTGATTCAGTCTTGGCAGGTTGTGCATTTCCAAGAATTTGTCCATTTCTTCCAGATTGTCCATTTTATTGGCATAGAGTTGCTTGTAGTAATCTCTCATTATCTTTTGTATTTCTGCAGTGTCAGTTGTTACTTCTCCTTTTTCATTTCTAATTCTATTGATTTGAGTCTTCTCCCTTTTTTTCTTGATGAGTCTGGCTAGTGGTTTATCTATTTTGTTTATCTTCTCAAAGAACCAGCTTTTAGTTTTATTGATGTTTGCTATTGTTTCCTTCATTTCTTTTTCATTTATTTCTGATCTGATTTTTATGATTTCTTTCCTTCTGCTAGCTTTGGGGTTTTTTTGTTCTTCTTTCTCTAATTGCTTGAGGTGCAAGGTTAGGTTGTTTATTCGAGATGTTTCCTGCTTCTTAAGGTGGGCTTGTATTGCTATAAACTTCCCCCTTAGAACTGCTTTTGCTGCATCCCACAGGTTTTGGGTCGTTGTGTCTCCATTGTCGTTTGTTTCTAGGTATTTTTTGATTTCCTCTTTGTTTTCTTCAGTGGTCACTTCATTATTAAGTAGTGTATTGTTTAGCCTCCATGTGTTTGTATTTTTTACAGATCTTTTCCTATAATTGATATCTAGTCTCATGGCGTTGTGGTCAGAAAAGATACTTGATACAATTTCAATTTTCTTAAATTTACCAAGGCTTGATTTGTGACCCAAGATATGATCTATCCTGGAGAATGTTCCATGAGCACTTGAGAAAAATGTGTATTCTGTTGTTTTTGGATGGAATGTCCTATAAATATCAATTAACTCCATCTCGTTCAATGTATCATTTAAAGCTTGTGTTTCCTTATTTATTTTCATTTTGGATGATCTGTCCATTGGTGAAAGTGGGGTGTTAAAGTCCCCTACTATGAATGTGTTACTGTCGATTTCCCCTTTTATGGTTGTCAGTATTTGCCTTATGTATTGAGGTGCACCTAAGTTGGGTGCATAAATATTTACAATTGTTATATCTTCCTCTTAGATCGATCCCTTGATCATTATGTAGTGTCCTTCTTTGTCTCTTCTAATAGTCTTTGTTTTAAAGTCTATTTTGTCTGATATGAGAATTGCTGCTCCAGCTTTCTTTTGGTTTCCATTTGCATGAAATACCTTTTTCCATCCCCTTACTTTCAGTCTGTATGTGTCTCTAGGTCTGAAGTGGGTCTCTTGTAGACAGCAAATATATGGGTCTTGTTTTTGTATCCATTCAGCCAATCTGTGTCTTTTGGTGGGAGCATTTAGTCCATTTACATTTAAGGTAATTATCGATATGTGTGTTCCTATTCCCATTTTCTTAATTGTTTTGGGTTCATTATTGTAGGTCCTTTCCTTCTTTTGTGTTTCTTGCCTAGAGAAGTTCCTTTAGCAGTTGTTGTAGAGCTGGTTTGGTGGTGCTGAACTCTCTCAGCTTTTGCTTGTCTGTAAAGGTTTTAATTTCTCCATCAAATCTGAATGAGATCCTTGCTGGGTAAAATAATCTTGGTTGCAGGTTTTTCTCCTTCAACACTTTCAATATGTCCTGCCACTCCCTTCTGGCTTGCAGAGTTTCTGCTGAAAGATCAGCTGTTAACCTTATGGGGATTCCCTTGTGTGTTATTTGTTGTTTTTCCCTTGCTGCTTTTAATATGTTTTCTTTGTATTTAATTTTTGACAGTTTGATTAATATGTGTCTTGGCGTATTTCTCCTTGGATTTATCCTGTATGGGACTCTCTGTGCTTCCTGGACTTGATTAACTATTTCTTTTCCCATATTAGGGAAGTTTTCAACTATAATCTCTTCAAATATTTTCTCAGTCCCTTTCTTTTTCTCTTCTTCTTCTGGAACCCCTATAATTCGAATGTTGGTGCATTTAATGTTGTCCCAGAGGTCTCTGAGACTGTCCTCAGTTCTTTTCATTCTTTTTTCTTTTTTCTGCTCTGCAGTAGTTATTTCCACTATTTTATCTTCTAGGTCACTTATCCGTTCTTCTGCCTCAGTTATTCTGCTATTGATCCCATCTAGAGTACTTTTAATTTCATTTATTGTGTTGTTCATCGTTGCTTGTTTCATCTTTAGTTCTTCTAGGTCCTTGTTAACTGATTCTTGCAATTTGTCCATTCTATTGTCCATTCTATCTCCAAGATTTCGGATCAAGCTTACTATCATTATTCTGAATTCTTTTTCAGGTAGACTGCCTATTTCCTCTTCATTTGTTAGGTCTGGTGGGTTTTTATCTTGCTCCTTCATCTGCTGTTTGTTTTTCTGTCTTTTCATTTTGCTTATCTTACTGTGTTTGGGGTCTCCTTTTTTGCAGGCTGAAGGTTCGTAGTTCCTGTTGTTTTTTGTGTCTGTCCCCAGTGGCTAAGGTTGGTTCAGTGGGTTGTGTAGGCTTCCTGGTGGAGGGTACTAGTGCCTGTGTTCTGGTGGATGAGGCTGGATCTTGTCTTTCTGGTGGGCAGGTCCACGTCTGGTGGTGTTTTTTGGGGTGTCTGTAGACTTACTATGATTTTGGGCAGTCTCTGCTAATGGGTGGGGTTGTGTTCCTGTCTTGCTAGTTGTTTGGCATAGGATGTCCAGCACTGTAGCTTGCTGGTCGTTGAGTGAAGCTGGGTGCTGGTGTTGAGATGGAGATCTCTCGGAGATTTTTGCTGTTTGATATTATGTGCAGCTGGGAGGCCTCTTGTGGACCAGTGTCCTGAAGTTGGCTTTCCCACCTCAGAGGCACAGCACTGACTCCTGGCTGCAGCACCAAGAGCCTTTCATCCACAGGGCTCCTTAATTTGGGATGATTCGTTGTCTATTCAGGTATTCCACAGATGCAGGGTATATCAAGTTGATTGTGGAGCTTTAATCCGCTGCTTCTGAGGCTGCTGGGAGAGATTTCCCTTTCTCTTCTTTGTTCTGACAGTTCCCAGGGGCTCAGCTTTGGATTTGGCCCCGCCTGTGCGTGTAGGTTGCTGGAGGGCATCTGTTCTTTGCTCAGACAGGACGGGGTTAAAGGAGCCGCTGATTCGGAGGCTCTGGCTCACCCAGGCCGGGGGGTAGGGAGGGTCACGGAGTGCGGGGCGGGCCTGCAGCGGCAGAGGCCGGCGTGACGCTGCAGCCTGAGGCGCGCCGTGCGTTCTCCCGGGGGAGTTGTCACTGGATCCCGGGACCCTGGCAGTGGCGGGCCGCACAGGCTCCCCGGAAGGGCGTGTGGCTAGTGACCTGTGTTCGCACACAGGCCTCCTGGCGGTGGCAGCAGCGGCCTTGGCGTCCCATGTCTGCCTCTGGGCTCCGCACTCTTAGCCGTGGCTCGCGCCCGTCCCTGGAGCCCTCTCAAGCAGCGCTCTTAATCCCCTCTCCTCGTGCACCAGGAAACAAAGAGGGACGTAAAAGTCTCTTGCCTCTTCGGCAGGTCCAGACCCCTCCCCGGACTCTCTCCCGGCCAGCCGTGGCGCACCAACGCCCTGCAGGCTGTGTTCACGCCGCCAACCTCAGTCCTCTCCCTGCGCTCTGACAAAAGCCGGAGCCTCAGCTCCCAGTCCCGCCCGCCCCGGCGGGCGAGCAGACAAGCCTCTCGGCTGGTGAGTGCCGGTCGGCCCGATCCTCTGCGCTGGAATCTGTCTGCTTTGCCCTCCGCATCCCTGTTGCTGTGTTCTCCTCCGCGGCTCCCAAGCTCCCCCACTCCGCCTCCCAAAGTCTCCACCCGCGAAGGGGCTTCCTAGTGTGTGGACACTTTTCCTCCTTCACAGCTCTCTCCCGCTGGTGCAGGACCCGTCCCTATCCTTTTGTCTCTGTTTAGTTTTTTCTTTTTCCCTAACCAGGTACGTGGGGGGTTCCTTGCCTTTTGGGAGGTCTGAGGTCTTCTGCCAGCGTTCAGTAGGTGCTCCGTAGGAGTTGTTCCACGCGTAGATGTACTTCTGGTGTATCTGTGGAGAGGAAGGTGATCTCCGCGTCTTACTCTTCCGCCATCTTCCTTACTCCGCCCAATCCATTTATTTTTAAAGTAATTATTGACAGATAAGTACTTATTGTTGCCAATTTGTTCATTATTTTCTGACAATTTCTTTAGTTTATTTGTTCCTGTTTCCTCTCTTGCTATGTACCTTTTGATTTGTTAATTATTCCAGTGGTATGCATTGATTCATTTATCTTTATCATTTGTGTGTGCACTAGAGGTTTTTTTTTTTTGCATGTGAGGTTACTGTGAAGCTTACAAAATACATAATTATAACATTCTGTTTTAAGCTAATAAGAACTTAACTTCAGTCATTTGAAAAAATACTTTTACATTTCCCCACATTTTATGCTACTGTTATGACTTTTCACATCTTTTTTATATTGTGTATCCATTAACAAATTATTATAGCTGCATTTACTTTTAATACTTTTATATTTTAAATTTTATTCTAGAGTTCAGTGATTTACATACCACCATTACAGTATTAGAGTGTTCTGAATTTGACTATATATTTGCCTTTACCACTGAGTTTTATATTTTCATATGTTTTCATGCTGTTTCTTAGCTTCCTTTCAAGTTGAAGAACTCCCTTTAGCATTTCTCATGAGTCAGATCTAATAGTGATTATCTTCCTCAGCTCTAGTTTTTCTGGGAATGCAATTATCTTTCCTTCATTTCTGAATGACAGCTTTTCTTGGAACAGTATTCCTAGTTGGCATGTTTTTCTTTGAGCAGTTTGAACATATCATCTGACTCCTTCCTGTCCTGCAAGGTTTCTGCAGAGAAATCCACTGAAAGCCTTAGGGGGGTTGCCCTGTATATCACACATTGCATTTCTCTTGCTGCTTCAAAATTCTCTTTGTCTTAGACTTCTTACAATTTGATTATCATGTGACTTGGGGAAATCTTCTTTTGTTTGATCTTGCTTGGGGATATTTGGTTTCATGAGTCCAGATGTCCATATCCATCCCAAGATTTGGGAAATATTCAGCCATTATTTCCTTGACTAAGCTTTCTATCCCTTTCTCTTTCTCTTCTCCTTCTTTGACTCCCATAATGTATATATTTGCATGCTTGATGGTGTCACATAGGTCCTGTGTGATTTTTTTATTCTTTTTCAGTCTTTATTCTAATTCTTCCTCTAATTGCCTTATTTCAAATGACTTGCCTTCAAGTTTTCTGGTTATTATTGGTTGGCCAAAAAGTTCGTTAGGGTTTTTCCATAAGATGTTATGGAAAAACCCTAATGAACTTTTTGGCCAACCTAATACTTCTGCATAATTGAGTCTGTTGTTGAAGCTGTGTATTGAATTTTCTAGGTTTTGTCATTGTATTCTTCAGATTCAGGATTTCTGTTTGGTTCATTTATTTTTTAATTTTTTAAATAAAATATTGTCTATATTCCCTGTGCAATGCAATATATCCTTGTAGTTTATTTACTTTATACGTAGTAGTTTGTACCTCTTAATCCCCTACGTATATCTTGCCCCACCCCTTCCTTCCCCCTCTGGTAACTGCTAGTTTGTTCCTTATACCTGTGAGCTGGTTTCTTTTTGGTTATATTTATTCACTTATTGTTTAGATTACACATACAAGTTATAACATACAGTATTTGTCTTTGTTGGAGTAATTCATTTAGCATAACACACTCCAAGTCCATCCATGTTGTTGCAAATGGCAAAATTCCATTCTTTTTATGGCTGAGCAGTATTCCATTGTGTACACACACACACACACACACACACACACACATATACCACATATACACATATACCACATCTTTTAAAAAAATTTATTGGAGTATAGTTGATTTACAATGTTGTGTTAGTTTCGTGTGTACAGCAAAGTGAATCAGTTATACATATACATATGTATATGTATATACATATACATATACAATCTTCTTTAGATTCTTTTCCATATAGGCCATTACAGAATATTGAGTAGTGTTTCCTGTGCAGTACAGTAGGTCCTCATTAGTTATCTATTTTACATACAGTAGTATGTATATGTCAATCTCAATCTCCCAATTTATTCCTCTCCACCTTACCCCCTGATAACCTTAAGTTTGGTTTCTACATCTGTAAATCTATTTCTGTTTTGTAGATAAGTTCACTTGTACCCTTTTTAAAAATTCACATATAAGCAATACCATATGATATTTGACTTACTTCACTCAGTATGACAATCTCTAGGTGGATCCATGTTGCTGAAAATGGCATTATTTTGTTTTTTTTTTATGGCTGAGTAAAATTCCATTGTATATATGTACCACATCTTCTTTATCCATTCATTTCTGTATGGACACTTAGGTTGCTTACATATCTTGGTAATTGTAAATAATGCTGTTATGAACACTGGGTTGCATGTATCTTTTTGAATTAGTGTTTTTGTTTTCTTCAGATATGTATCCAGTAGTGGAATTGCTGGGTCATATGGTAGTTCTATTTTTACCATCACATCAAAAAAAAAAAAAAAGGTACCTAGGCATAAACCTATCTAAGGAGGTAAAATGTCCATACTCTGAAAACTATAAGACACTGATGAAAGAAATTAAAGATGACAAAAACAGATGGAAAGAATATTGTGTTCTTGGATTGGAAGAATTAATATTGTTAAAATGACCATACTACCCAAAGCAATACAGATTCAATGCAATCCCTATCAATCCCTATACAATGGCATTTTTCATAACACTAGTACAAATAATTTAAAAGTTTGTTTGGAAATACAAAAGACCCCAAATAGCCAAAACAATCTTGGGAAAGAAGAACAGAACTAGAGGAATCAGACTTCCTGACTTCAAACTATACTACAAAGCTACAGTAATCAAAACAGTATGGTACTGGCACAAAAACAAACACATGAATCAATGTAACAGAAGAGAGAACCCAGAAATAAACCCATACACTTATGGACAAATAACCTACAACAAAGGAGACAAGAATATACAGTGGAAAAATGACAGACTCCTCAATAAGTGGTGCTGGGAAAACTGGACAGATACATGTAAAATAATGAAATTAGAACTTTCTCCCTCCCACCCTCCCTATCCCACCCCTCTAGGTAGTCACAGAGCACCGAGCTGATCTCCCCGTGTGATGCGGCTGCTTCCCACTAGCTATCTGTTTTACATTTGGTAGTGTATATATGTCAATGCCACTGTCTCACTTCGTCCCAGCTTACACTTCTGCCTCCCTGTGTCCTCAAGTCCATTCTCTACGTCTGCGTCTTTATTCCTGTCCTGCCCCTAGGTTCATCAGAACCATATTTTTTTTTAGATTCCATATATATGTTAGCATACGGTATTTGTTTTTCTCTTTCTGACTTACTTCACTCTGTATGACAGACTCTAGGTCCATCCACCTCACTACAAATAATTTCGTTTCTTTTTATGGCTGAGCAATATTCCATTGTATATATGTGCCACATCTTCTTCATCCATTCATCTGTCAATTATTTCTATTATTGTTTTTAGATTCTACATATAAGTGATATCATATGATATTTGTCTTTCTCTAACTTACTTCACTTAGTATGATCGTCTCTAGGTCCATCCATGTTGCTGCAAATGGCGTTATTTCATTCGTTTTTATGGCTGAATAATATTCCACTGTATATATGTACCACATCTTCTTTATCCATTCCTCTGTCGATGGACATTTAGGTTGTTTCCATGTCTTGGCTATTGTAAATAGTGCTGCTATAGACATTAGGGTGCATGTTCATTTTCATTTCTAGTTTTCTCCATATATATGCCCAGGAGTGGGATTCCTGGATCATATGGTAGTTCTATTTTTAGCTTTGTAAGGAACCTCCACACTGTTCTTCATAGTGGTTGTACCAATTTACATTCCCGCCAACAGTGTAAGAGGGTTTCTTTTTCTCCACACCCTCCCTAGCATTCATTGTTTGTAGGCTTTCTGAGGATGTCCATTCTGACCAGTGTGAGGTGACACCTCATTGTAATTTTGATTTACTTTTCTCTAATAATTAGCGATGTTGAGCGTCATTTCAGGTGCTTTTCGGCCATTTATATGTCTTCTTTACAGAAATGTATATTTAGATCTTCTGCCCATTTTTTGATTGTGTTGTTTGTTTTTTCTTATTGAGCTGCATAGTCTGTTTGCATATTTTGGAGATTAATCCCTTGTCAGTCGCTTCATTTGCAAATATATTCTTCCATTCTGTGGGCTTTTTTTTTTCAGTATGTGGGCCTCTCACTGTTGTGGCCTTTCCCGTTGTGGAGCACAGGGTCCAGATGCACAGGCTCAGTGGCCATGGCTCACAGGCCCAGCTGCTCCACGGCATGTGGGACTAGGAGGTGCATCCAAAAAGATATTGCAGCAATTTATGTCAAGGAGTGTTCTGTCTATGTTTTCCTCTAGGAGTTTTATAGTGTTCGGTCTTCCATTTAGGTCTTTAATCCATTTTGAGTTTATTTTTGTGTATGGTGTTAGTGAATGTTCTAATTTCATTCTTTTACATGTAGCTGTCCAGTTTTCCCAACACCACTTATTGAAGAGGCTGTCATTTCTCTGTTGTGTATTCTAACCTCCTTTCTCATAGATTAATTGACCATAGGTGCATGGATTTATTTTGGGGCTTTCTCTCCTATTCCACTGATCCATATTTCTGTTTTATTTGCCAGTACCATACTGCCTTGATTAATGTAGCTTTGTAGTATAGTCTGAAGCCAGTAAGTCTGATTCCTCCAGCTCCGTTTTTCTTTCACATGATTGCTTTGGCTATTTGGGGTCTTCTGTGTTTCCATACAAATTTCAAATTATTTTGTTCTAGTCCTGTGAAAAATGCCATTGGTAATTTGATAGGGATTGCATTGAATCTGTAGATTGCCTTGGGTAGTATACTCATTTTGACAAAATTGATTCTTCCAATCCAAAACATGGCAGATCTTTCCATCTGTTTGTGTCATCCTCAGTTTCTTTCTTTGGTGTCTTAGAGTTTTCAGAGTATGGATATTTGACTCCTTAGGTAGGTTTATTCCTAGGTATTTTATTCTTTTTGATGTGATGGTAAATGGGATTCTTTCTTTAATTTCTCTTTCTGATCTTTCATTGTAAATGTATAGAAATGCAACACATTTCTGTGTATTAATTTTGTATCCTACAACTTTACCAAATTCATTGATGAGCTTTAGTAGTTTTCTGGTGGCATATTTAGGATTTTCTATGTATAGTATCATGTCATCTCCAAACAGTGACAGTTTTACTTCTTCTTTTCTGGTTTGGTTTCCTTTTATTTCTTTTTCTTCTCTGATTGGCGTGGGTAAGACTTCCAAAACTATGTTGAATAAAAGTGGTGAGAGTGGACATCCTTGTCTTGTTCCTGATCTTAGAGGAAATGCTTTCAGCTTTCACCATTGTGTATGATGTTAGCTGTGGGTTTGTCATATATGGTCTTTATTATATTGAGGTAGGTTCCCTCTTTGCCCACTTTCCAGAAATTTTTTAACATAAATGGGTGTTGAATTTTGTCAAAAGCTTCTTCTACATCTACTGAGATTATCATCCAGTTTTTATTCTTCAATTTGTTAATGTGTTGTATCACACATTGATTTACAGATATTGAAAAATCCTTGCATCCCTGGGATAATCCCACTTGATCATGGTGCATGATCATTTTAATGTATTGTTGGATTCTGTTTGCTAGTATTTTGTTGAGGATTTTTGCATCTATGTTCATCAGTACTATTGGTCTGTAATTTTCTTTGTTTGTGGTATCTTTGTCTGGTTTTGGTATCAGAGTGATGGTGGTCTCCTAGAATGCATTTTGGAGTGTTCCTTCCTCTGCAACTTTTTGGAATAGTTTCAGAAGGATGGGTGCTAACTCTTCTCTAAATGTTTGGTAGAATTTGCCTGTGAGGCCATCTGTTCCCAGACTTTTTTTGTTGGAAATTTTTAATCACAGTTTCATTTTCAATACTTGTCATTGGTCTGTTCATAGTTTCTATTTTTGCCTGGTTCAGTCTTGGAGAGTTGTACCTTTCTAAGAATTTAACCATTTCTTCCCAGTTGTCCATTTTATCGGTGTATGGTTGCTTGTAATAGTTTCTTATGATCCTTTGTATTTCTGTGGTGTCCATTTTAACTTCTCCTTTTTCATTTCTAATTTTACTGATTTGAGCCCCCCCCTTTTTTTTTCTTGTTGAGTCTGGCTAAAGGTTTATCAATTTTGTTTATCTTTTCAAAGAACCAGCTTTTAGTTTCATTGATCTTTGCTATTATTTTCTTCGTCTCTATTTTATTTATTTCTGCTCTGATATTTATGATTTCTTTCCTTCTACTAACTTTGGGTTTTGTTTGTTCTTCTTTCTCTAATTGCTTTAGGTGTAGGGCTAGGTTGTTTATTTGTGATTTTTCTTGTTTCCTGAGTTTAGATTTTATTGCTATAAACTTCCCTTTTAGAGCTGCTTTTGCTGCATCCCATAGGTTTTGGATCATTGTGTTTTCATTTTCAATTGTCTCTAGGCATTTTTTGATGCCTTCTTTGATTTCTTCAGTGATCCATTGGTTGTTTAGTAGCATATTGTTCAGTCTCCACGTGTTTGTGTTTTTTTTACAGTCTTTTTTCTTGTAGTTTATTTCTAATCTCATAGTGTTGTGGTCAGAAAGGAAGCTTGATATGATTTCAGTTTTCTTAAATTTACTGAGGCTTGCTTTATATCCCAGCATGTGATCTGTCCTGGAGATTGTTCCATGTGCACTTGAGAAGAAAGTGTATTCTGCTGCTTTTGGATGGAATGTTCTATAAATATCCATTAAGTCCTTTTGGACTAATGTGTCATTTAAGGCCTGTGTTTCGTTATTGATTTTCTATCTGGATGACCTGTCCATTGATGTAACTGGGGTATTTATTTCCCCCGCTATTATTGTGTTACTGTCGATTTCCCCTTTTATGGCTGTTAGCATTTGCCTTATGTATTGAGGTGCTCCTATGTTTGTTGCATAAATATTTATAATTTTTATATCTTCTTCTTGGCTTGATTCCTTGATCATTGTGTAGTGTCCTTCCTTATCTCTTGTAACAGTCTTTCTTTTAAAGTCTATTTTATCTGATATGAGTATTGCTCCTCCAGCTTTCTTTTGATTTCCATTTTCATGGAATAAATTTTTCCATCCCCTCTCTTTCAGTCTGTATGTGTCCTTGGATCTGAAGTGGGTCTCTTGTAGACAGAATATATATGGGTCTTGTTCTTGTATCCATTGAGCCAATCTATGTCTTTTAGTTGGAGCATTTAATCCATTTACATTTAAGGTAATTATTGATATGTATGTTCTTATTGCCATTTCGTTAATTGTTTGGGGTTTTTTTCCATAGGTCTTTTTTCTTCCCTTCCTCTTTTGTACTCTTCTCTTGTGATTTGATGACTAACTTTAATGATGTGTTTGGATTCCTTTTTCTTTATGTGTGTATGTATCTATTGTAGATTTTTGGTTTGCAGTTCCCATGTGGTTTTGATATTGAAGTCTATATCTATACAAGATTTTCTTAAATTGCTGGTCTCTTAATTTCAAATGCATTTCCGATATCTTGCATTTGTACTCTCCTCGTGATTGCTGGTTTTGATGTCATATTTGTGTGACATATTTGTGTGGATGATTTCCTACCATTCCTGTATGTTTGCCATTACTGGTGAGCTTTCCCCTTACTAATTTTCTTGTTTTTATTTGTGGCCTTTTCTTTTCTGCATAGAGAAGTTCCTTCAGCATTTGTTGTAAAGCTGCTTTGGTGGTGCTGAATTCTCTTAGCTTTTGCTCATCTGTAAAGCTTTTGATTTCTCCATCATATCTGAATGAGCACCTTGCTGGGTAGAGTATTCTTGGTTGTAGGTTTTTCCTTTTCATCACTTTAAATATATCCTGTCACTCCCTTCTGGCCTGCAGAGTTTCTGCTGAAAAATCCGCTGATAACCGTAGGGGATTCCCTTGTATGTTATTTTTTGCTTTTCACTTGTTGCTTTTAATAGTTTCTCTTTGTCTTTAATTTTTGTCAATTTGAGTAATATGTGTCTCAGCGTGCTCCTCCTAGGGCTTATCCTATATGGGACTCTGTGCTTCCTGGTTTGAGTGAGTGTTTCCTTTCCCATGTTAGGGAATTTTTTTGGTGTTATCTCTTCAAATATTTTCTCACGCCCTTTCTCTCTCTCTTCTCCTTCTGGGACCCCTATAATGTGAATGCTGGTGCATTTAATGTCATCCCAGGGATCTCTTAAACTGTCCTCCTTTCTTTTCATTTTGTTCTTTACTCTGCTCTGTGGTGGTGATTTCTACCAATCTCTCTTCCAGCTCACTTATTCATTCTTCTGCCTTGGTTATTCTGCTATTGATTCCTTCTACTGTATTTTTCATTTCAGTTATTTTGTTGTTCATCACTGTTTGTTCTTTAGTTCTTCTAGGTCTTTGTTAAACATTTCTTGTATCTTCTTGATCTATGCCTCAGTTCTTTTTGTGAGACCTTGGATCATCTTCACTATCTTTACTCTGAATTTTTTTCAGGCTGTTCGTCTATCTCCACTTCAACTAATTGCTCTTCTGTGGTTTTACCTTGTTCCTTCTTTTGGAATATATTTCTCTGTCATCTCATTTTCTCTGACTTTCTGTGTTTGTGGTCTCCATTCTGCAAGCTGCCAGATTATAGTTCTTCTTGTTTCTGGTGTCTTCCCTTTCATGGGTGAGGTTGGCCCAGTGGCTTGTGCAGGCTTCCTGTTAGGAGGGACTGGTGCCTGCTCACTGGTAGGTGGAGCTGGGTCTTGTCCCTCTTGTGACCCAGGCTGTGTCAAGGTGTGTGTTTAAAGGTGGCTGTGGGCCCAGGATGACTTTAGGCAGCCTGTCTGCTGGTGGGTGTGGCTGTATTCCCACCCTGTTGGTTGTTGGGCCTGCAGCATCCCAGCATTGGAGGCTGCACACTGCTGAGTGGGGCCAGCTCTCAGTGCCAAAGTGGTGACTTCTGGGAGAGCTCACTCCAGTGAGTATTCTCTGGGGCCTCTGGCATCAGTTTCCTTGCCCCCACAGTGGGCCATAGCTGACCCCTGCCTCCCCAGGAGACCCTCCAAGACCCACAGGTAGGTCTGGCCCAGTCTCCTATGGAGTCACTGCTTAGCCCTGGGTCCCAGTGCATGTGAAACCTTGTGTGCACCCTCCAAAAGTGAAGTCTTTGTTTCCCCCAGTCCTGTGGATCTCCTGTACTCAAGCACTGCTGGCCTTCAAAGCCATATTCTCTGGGGGCTCCTCCTTCTGATGCCAGACCCCCAGGCTGGGTAGCCTGACATGGGGTGCAGATCTCACTCATGTGGGAGAAACTCTGTGATATAATTATTTTCCAATTTGTGGGTTGCCTACCCAGTGGGTATGGGATTTGATTATATCACAAAAAGTGCCCCTCCTACTATCTCATTGTAACTTCTTTGTCTTTGGATGTAGAATATCTTTTTCAGTAGTTTCCAGTCTTTTTTTGTTGATGATTGTTCAGCAGTTAGTTGTTATTTTTCTGTTTTTGTGAGAGGAGGTGAGCTCAGGTCCTTCTACTCCACTATCTTGTCTCCTCCCCCTGCCTTGGTGTATGGTGAAGACTGCCAAGTGTGACACCAGTCAGGCTTCTTTCTTCACCTGAAGACTCCAGAAGGAAGACAGTCCAGCCCATACCTTGATTTTAGACTTCTGACCTCCAGAAGCAGACACTTGAGGATGTGCTGTGACCTCCCAGAAGCTACTTTTCTCCTTCCCCAAAATAATTCCTCATAGGAGGAAGCACAGGTCGGTGCAGGCAGGAGGAAGAGAGGAATGTTTTTAAGGCAAAGGTGGCCTTGGCAGCTGTTGTGGTGGCCCCTCTTCTGTCCTCCACTCCCACCTTGGAGTTTTGACTGCCAGGATGGTGGGCTGGGTATGACTGGGGCTCAGCCCTTTTAGGAGTCCCAGGCAATCTGGTCTCCTAAGGAATCCTCCAATCCTCTGCTCTCCTGAAGGAAGCTGGCATGGAGGAAGACCTCAGAGTGTCCAAGCCAGGGGAACCTTGTGGGGTTGCTTGCCTCCGAGTCAGATCCCAGGTGAGACCCCAAATTTGTAGCTGAAATTTGGCCTCTGTACACCAGTACTGAATTGGATCTTGGAGAGAGAGTTTCTTTTCCTTTGTGGTTTTGATTTTCTTTAGTCGTATGCTTGTGTTCTTTCTTTCTAGTATTTTATATATCTATTTTAGGTTTTTGATTTGTGGTTACCATAGGGTTTATATATGTTTACCTAAAACTATATCTACTTGTTTTAAATTGATCATCATTTAAATTCAGACACATTCTATTCTTTTTAAGAAAATTTTTTATACAATTGTAAAGGCTACTTTTCATTTACAGTCATTTCAAAATATTGGCTATATTCTTCGTGTTGTACAATTTTTAATTTTATTCTTTCTGTTCTTTTTTTAAAAAAATTAATTTGTTATATAGTTTTTAAAGATTACTTTCCATTTATAGCTATTACAGAGTTGTATATTTGGCTATACAAACACATTCTAAAAGATCTACATTTTTTTACTCCCCTCTCCCACACTTGGTGTTTTTGATGTCATATTTTACATCTTCATGTTTATCCCTTTACTGTTTATTGTAGTTACAGTTGATTTTACAAGTTTTTTGTCTTTTAATCTCTTTACTGGCTTATTTAAGTGGTTGATCCATAGCCTTTACTATATATTTCCTTTCCTATGAGGATTTTTACTTTCCTACAGATTCTTACTTCTTGTACCCTTTTCTTTTCTTTTCTTTTTTTTTTTTTTTTTTTTTTTTTGCAGTATGTGGGCCTGTCACTGTTGTGGCCTCTCCCATTGCGGAGCACAGGCTCCAGATGCACAGGCTCAGCAGCCATGGCTCACGGGCCCAGCTGCTCCATGGCATGTGGGATCTTCCCGGACCGGGGCACGAACCCGTGTCCCCTGCATCAGCAGGCGGACTCTCAACCACTGCACCACCAAGGAAGCCCCTTGTACCCTTTTCTTTTCAACTTAGAGAAAACTCTTTAACATTTCTTTTAGGGTCAGTGTAGTATCCATGAACTCTTAGTTTTTACTTGTCTGAGAAGTTCTTTATCTCTTTTATAATTCTGAGTGGTAGTCTTGCTTGGTAGAATATCCTAGGTTGTAGGTTCTTCTCTTTCAGCACTTTAAATATATCATGCCACTCCCTTCCGTGCTGCAAAGATTTACAGAAAAATCCACTGATAACCTTATGGGGGTTCCCCTGTATGTGACTCATTTTTTTCTGTTGCTGCCTTTAGAATACTCTTTTTATCTTTAACTTTTGCCATTTTAATTATATGTCTTGATGTTGGATCTGCTTGGGTTCATCATTTTTGGTACACTTCGTGCTTCATATAATGACCACCCTCTGTGACCCATATAATATGAATGTTGGTACCACTTGATGTTGTCTCAGAGGTCCTTTAATATGTCCCATTTTTTAAAATTTGCTTTTCTTTTTGCTGTTCTAATTGGGTCATTTCTGTTATCTATCTTCCAGATTGGGTCATTTCTGTTATCTGTCTTCCAGATAGATAACACTGCCTCCAGAACCTTGGTTGTAGGACTAGCATTGAGAAAACATTCTACTTCAGGGTCTGCAGATGGTGGGCCTGTCATCAGGTGTATGGACAAGTGTAACTCCTGCTGGTCACTGGGTGGTTTCCTGGGTGAGCAGGAATAGCTCCAGACTGTGTCTGAGAAGGACTGGAACCAAGTCACAGGGCTGCTTCATCATCCATAGCAACACTGGAAGTTTTTAGGCCTGCCTCTGGGGCACGGATAAGTATGTATCCTGCCAGATCTCTAGATGCACAGGACGACTCTCACCATGGCTGAGAGGAGCTAGAGCTAAATCACAGGGCTGCTTCAGGATCTATAGTCGGACCAAAGTTGTGAGTATGTCACTCAAGGCATGGGTGGGTGTGTCTGCTTCTGGTTCTCTCAGCAGAGGGTGCTGATGGCAGGACCAAGGCCAAGTGGGGCTATAGCTGAGTCAGGGGACAAGGTCTGTTCTTGTGTCTGTAGCCCTGATCACAGTTGGTAAGCCTACCACCACTATCTGGGTGCATGCCTGCCTTCTCAAAATGACCCTCCTTGGTGTTGGGCTCTATTGGGATTTCATAATCTCCTACCTAGATCCCAAAGCGCTCCCAAAGGCACTTTTGTTCATGGATTGCTGCCAAATTATTGTTGCTGTGGGGGGGTATGTGCTGAGGTCTTCCTATTCTACCGTCTTACTCTAAATTTGCCATTATTCATGAATTTTGGGCTGTTGTCCACCGTCTTGCTCTAAGTTTGCCATTATTCATGAATTTTGGGCTGTTGGAACATATCTCTTGAGAATGTCAAGGGTATACTATTTAAACAAAGTATCCTTGAAGAGGCAATGATTAAATGTGAAAGGGAAGGTCTGATATGGGTTTTGAATAGGAGTTGAACAAGAAGATAAAAGGTGGGAGTAGGAGTTAAAGGGAAGGAGATTCCAGGAAAATAGAAATATGTAGTGCATTTGTGAAACATCACAGCATATTTGGAAGACTGCAAGTAATCTGATCTTTCTGGAAGATATTATGGTAGTCTAATCAAGAGGAGACAGAGACAGTGGGGAGGAAGAAGATAGGGCAAATGTAAGAGTGTTTTGAGGAAAGAATCAACAGAACTTGTTGACCAGGTGAGGAGTGGGATAAGTCAAAGCTAACAACCATATTTCTAACTTCATTGCTAGATGAACAGTGTTGTAAGTCACCATGATAAGGGCTATGGTGAGAAGAGTGGCTTTGGTGGGGGAAGATGATAACTTTAATTTTTAGACATGATGAATTTTGTCTAAGTCCTCCTCTCACATGGTAGTCTAGACATCAATCAAATAGACTGGGGCAGGGGGCTTATGATAGGGATAGCTCATATCCAGAGCAGTATGAAGGGATAAGAGTCACAGAGACTGTTTTATAAAGTGTTATCAAAACATATTTATGTCCGTTTGTTTACTTATAGTTTATTGCTGCTTTTGCTCTATAGCAGCACAGTTGAGTAGTCATGATAGAAACCATATGTCATTCAAAGCCTAAAATTTTTACTATCTGGCTCTTTTTGGAAAAAGTGTGCCATCCCATGGTCTAAGAGAAAGATAAGATTCTAACACCAGATTCCAACTACAGACATCGACTAGAGGATCAAAATCTCATCCAGGCTCTGTAAGGAAAGAAGTGGATATTGGCCAAGGTGGAGGTGGGGGGTCTCACCCTGGGGCCCAACATGAGAAAGGGGAGTTTTCATCCAAGGCATCTTGGGATGCCCAAACCAGAGAACAAGGTAAGCTGTAAACAATGTAGAAAGATGAGGAGTCAGAAGTAGGGGGGATTTACTGGAGGTATTCCAAGTTAAAGAGTGCTAGAGGCAGGAATTTGAAGCTGAGACACAGAACCAAACACCCAGAGCCAAGGAAATTAAAATATGAGAGCAAGAACAAATGCAAATAATGTTGTTGAAAATTCCAACTAATCTAGTGACAGAAAGCAGATCAGTGGATGCCTCTAGACAAGATTTGGGAGTTGGGAGGGGCACATGGGAGGGATTAAAAATGTGCACAAGAAGATCTTTTGGGTGACATCTATGTTCACTGCCTTGATTTTGTTGATGGTTTCCTGGGTGTATACAAATATCAAGGTTATCAAAGTGTACACTTTAAATATGTGAAGCTTGTTGTATGTTAATTATATAAAATAAAGCTACAAAGACATATGTAAGAAACAAATATATGTAACTCTGTTTAATGTATTTGAAAAGCTTGAATTATAACCATGGTCTCTCTCTCAAAAAGAAAAAAAAGAACAAATGCAAATGAGTTAGGATCAATAGCAGTAGTGAGTGGAGTAAGTGTGTCATTGGAGTAGTGAGAATGAATGTCAGAATGAAAGTGTACTTTGAGAGGTAGTGAGGGAGGTCTGAGACGATTGCTAGAATGCCTATTAGTGTTTGTAGCTTGGTTTTATGAGTTGACTGAGGTGTGATACTTTGGTGGGTCAGTTAGATTAAAGGAGCAATGCCAGAACAGATGCTACCCTTTCTTGGGTCAGGGCACACTGTTCCTAGGTTTTCCTGAAAGAAAATTATGACATATTCTGGAGTGTTTTTTGGTGATAAGAAATGCTCTTCTAGCTGATATGCATCAAACTACACCAAGTATTGGAACTGATTAGTATCAATGGGAGTCTATTACTTGTTTTACCATGTATTCTGGCTCCCCATATGGAGTTTCCCAGACTCCATATGGAGAGACATGGGATGGCTTTTATGGGTAGGATCTAGCAGGGAGTGGGGGAAAAGATATTGAAACCATTTGTATGGGAAGCATTGGAAATTGAAAGGCTAGCATGGTCTTCAATAGCCACAGATGTTATTGGCAGGGTTGGGCGATGCTGATGTGTCTTAAAGAGAGCAAGATAGCATGTCACACTTTTATATCTCCCCTGGAGCTATTCAGCATACTGTCTTGTAGATCTTTTTGAGTGGTTTTTACCTCTTCTGGGTATCATGGGGACTGCCAGGGTTGTGGTATTTGCTCAATGGTATGGGGAATCTGTGGAGGTGAAAGCCACAGTTGTGGATCAGTGTTTGGGTAAATAGTGTAATGAATTGTTATACACAAAGTCAGTGTGGTAGAGTAGAAATAGTCATATTGTTTGAGGGGGTATATCAGTGCAGGTGCACTTCCAGAACTTGGATAAAGCATGCCTATTGCTTTACCTGTTGTTCTACAGGTATTGGCTGATATAGAGGTGGATCTGCACGTGGAGGACTCTGAACAGTGCTTTTCAGATCAGGATATTAAATGAGGGTCTTGGGCAAATTTTATATTGTTATGAAGTTCATGGAGATGGAATACTTCTTTGATAAAGAATGTGACAGTAGTAGTTGTGAATGGGAGTCCAGGAAAGGGGATAAAACATCCCATGTTAGTGAGGATGTCTACCATTTTCAATATGGAATTATACGTTAAGAAGGAGAAAGATCCACATTGAAGTCCAATAAAATGCTATTTCATGGAGAATTTGGTGGTCAGGATAGCGTAGAGTAATACTTTGGGCCTTCCAGGTCCGTCTTCAGTCTGAGACCACAGTGCCTGGCATACGGTGGGTGCTTAGTAAATATTCATTGCATGAGTGAATGAAGTTTTCACTTACTAGCCATGTTCAGCATTTTGAATAGGCTGTAGTGTCCCTTCAGTGTAGTGTGGAAGAACTACATACCCGAAGTAGAGGCTACTCCCACCAGGACATAGAACACTCTTTGACCATTGGGGTTATCTGTAAGTGGCTAGGTGAATAAGCATCTTATGTCAGAGGTTCCCAAAACTATCACTAGGTTCAATGATTTGCCAGAGAGGGTCATAGGACTCAGTATATAGTCTTACTTGTGGTTAAGATTTATTGTAGCGATGCAGTAAGGACACACAGATGGTAAGGGAAAAAGACACAGGTGGAGTCTGGAGGAATCCCTTTGCAGGCTTCCTTATGCTTTCTTCCACCCATAAGGGGTCACACAGAGTATACTCTTTCCCCAGCAACAAAACTACAGCAAAATAAATGAAATGTTGTCTACTATGGTGGCCCATTAGACTCAGTGCCCAAGATTTCTGTGGGGAGACTAATGACATAAGCACTCTTCCTAGCACATACCCAAATTTCTGCCTCCCAGAAGGAAGGCAGATGTTCATCATGGAACCAGATTGCTTACACAAAGAGTCTAGGCACAGTGACCCACCCCACCCCGAGTCAGTTAACTGTTGACTGGAAATACTCCAAAAGCCAAGTTCCCAGATGCCAGCCAAGGGCCAAACTTATAAGCAGGTTCTTCTAAGGATAGCAGTCTCAGGTCTGGTACATTAACTCTTTTCTGCACAGTGCCCATCTGCTGTGTTACAGCTGATATAGATGACCAGAATATTCTCAGGTCAGATCATCTTTCAGGATAGGATTCCTCTACCACCCCTCTGATATTTGTGTGCTGTTTTGACCCTAGGATCATAGGAAAAGGAAAAGTTAAAATATTTGTAAAATAAAGTCTACCTACTTGGCATAGACTGAGATTTTCTGGCATCTGCTGCCCTGAATTGTAATGATTAGCTTAGCCTTCCACGAAATTTTGAGATCCTTCAAGGTAATGTTCTCCATGTCTTGATGGTGGCCTTGATCATCAACTTCTTTTTCTCACTTTGGGTAGCTGCTTTTAGCCATGACCAGTTTTTGTTTTTTGTTTGTTTGTTTGTTTTTTGAGAATTAGAGGCAGAGTAGGAGTTTGCCAAGGTAAATGGATAATTGGATGGATGTGGTTAGGCAAATATTATGGAAGAAGTAGTTTTCAGCTCCTGAAATGTGGCTGTTCAGTATAACTTTCCTTTACTGGACAAGTCAATTAATGGAGTGGTCATTATGAAAGAATGTTAAGAAACTATCAATAATATCCAGTAATCCCAGGAACTGCTGAACTTTCTCAATTATGTGGAGAGCTCCTCAGTATAGAACTTCTGAAATTTTCTCTAGAATTATGTGGAACCCTCAGCTCAACATAGTTCAAGAATTTCTCTTTTAGGATTTTAAGAGCAAGTTTGACCTAGAGATGGTAGTGCTATACCTGGTCTAAAATCAAGGATGTTATTCATTTTTAACACAGATGTCACTTAGAGCTTCCTTTTCCTTGGGAATTTGGTGAATGTATCTTGAATCCTCAATTTCACTACCTGGACAAGTCCAGCATTCTCCCCATGATTTCTGTGAATGTTCAATCTTATATCCTCATATATGCCTCTTTGCTGTTTAAAGACATAAAGTAGATATTAGTGATTGCCTAGGGCTGGGGTTGGAGGGAGGGGCATGAGGTGAAATGAGTGACTGTTAATGTGTATGGAGTTTATTTTTGTGGTGACGAAAATGTTCTAAAATTGATTTTGATGATGGTTATACACCATTGTGAATTTTTTTAATTTTTAAAATTTTTATTTTATATTGAAATATAGTTGATTAACAATGTTGTATTAGTTTCAGGTGTACAGCAAAGTGACTCAGTTATACATATACATGCATCTATTCTTTTTCAAGTTCTTTCCCCATATAGGTTATTACAGAAATGAGTGACTGCTAATGTGTATGGAGTTTCTTTGGGGAGTGATGAAAATGTTGTGAATTTTCTAAAAAACATTAAATTGTACATTTTAAATGGATGAAATGTATGGTATGTGAATTATATCTCAATAAAGCTGTTTTTTTAAAGTAAGGACATAGGGACTTCGCTGGTGGTGCAGTGGTTAACAATCCACCTGTCAGTGCAGGGGGCACAGGTTCGATCCCTGGTCCGGGAAGATCCCACATACCGTGGAGCAACTAAGCCCATGCGCCACAACTACTGAGCCTGTGCACCACAACCAATGAGCCCATGCACCACAACTACTGAAGCCCATGCACTCTAGAGCCTGCATGCCGCAACTACTGAGCCTGCATGCTGCAACTACTGAAGCCCACCTGCCTAGAACCCATGCTCCGCAACAAGAGAAGTCACCGCAATCAGAAGCCCGCGCACCACAACAAAGAATAGCCCGCACTCGCCGCAACTAGAGAAAGCCCATGCACAGCAATGAAGACCCAATGCAGCCAAAAAATAAATAAAATTTTTTAAAAGTAAAGTAAGGACTAAGTAGATTTGTTAGATTTATCACCAGAAGAATTGTAGCAGTTCGCCTTCCTACAGTCTATGTGTGGGAGTGCCTATTTCCTCATAGTCTCACCAACAGAATGTGTTGTCATATTTTTGCCAGTCTGATAGGTGAAAAATAGTGTCTCTGTATTTTCACTTCATATTTCTCTAATTTTGAGTGAGCTTAAACATTTTCCATATGTTTAAGGATCATTTTTACATCTTTTTTGATGAATTGTCTATTTATATTTTCCCCATTTTTTTAATTGAGTTTTCGTTTTTTTTGTGGGGGCAGGGTATGTATGTGTGATCTTGTTCACTTAATTCTTAACATCTCTTTGTAAATAGGTTAGGTATATCAGCCCTTGTCAGTCAGTGCCCACACTCTTTGCCATTATACTCTACTGCTGATCTGCTCTGGCACTTTATCCACTTAAACCCTATTTTTCCAACCTCTATAATTGGAAGTGGCTCAAATACTTGCCATAGAATAATTTAAATGTAGTATAAGCCCTTAAAACCCACTATCTAGGACCACGTTTCACAACTGTGTTCCCCTGAAGCTCCACCAGTCCTGGGGAATGGAGGCAGGTAGAACAGCTTGATAGCCTATTCTGGGTGGTTTGGAGAAGTCTTTGATTCCAAGACTTTCAGCTATTTATTTTTTCTGTAGTCCTAGCCCTACAAGGTGAAGAACCTAATATCTCTTTGTTGCAATCTTTCTGGCCACCCTCCCTACACACACATACTACTAATAAATCAAGGTGAAATCACTTTCTGGGGTATCAAGGCTTCTTTGCCTTGGCTGTCAGCTTATGCAGGAGGGCAGTGAAGGAGGTCCAATGTTCTGTTTCCTGGGCTGTAGATCAGCTTAAGAAAAAAGCTATAAAGCTTTTTTGTTTGTTTCAGTCTTATCTGTGCCACTGTCAGAACCTAGTCCAACATCCTTACTATTCTCCTTTTTGGACTGAATCTGCTGTATCTTTTTTTAAAGCTGGTTCTTGGCTTCTTCAGCTGCCTTCTCCTTGACAAATTGGAAGTTACTTTAAAAATTAAAAATGTAATTAGCATATGACACATCAATTACATTGTTGGGCATTTATCCCAGAGAAATGTAAACTTATGTTCACACAAAAATTTGTACATCAGTGATCACGTGGTTTTATTCATAATAGCTAAAAAGAACCCAGTTGTCCTTCAACAGGTAGTTAAACTGTGGTATATTCATACCATGGAATATACTAAACAACAAACAGGAATGAATTATCAAAACACACAACAAGTTGGATGATTTGAAAATCATTATGTTGAGTGGAAAAAATCCAGTCTCAAAATGTCACTTAGAGTACAGTTCTATTTATGTGTTCTTGAAAAGACAAAATCAAAGTGTCAGAGAACAAATCAGTGGTTCCCAGGGATAATGGGTGGTGGTAGGGTGTGAGTAGAAAAAGACAGCACAAGGAATTTTTTTGGTGATGCACGTGTTCTTTGTTATGATTGTGGTAGTGCTTATACCTGTGTTAAAATTCATAGAACTGTATGGCAAAAATCATTTTTGCTTTGTTTTAAGTTTTTAAATAAACTAAATTTTTTTTCTTTTGGTATCAGTGTGATGGTGGCCTCTTAGAATGTGATTGGAAGTGTTCCTTTCTCTGCAATTTTTTTGGAGTAGTTTGAGAAGGATAGGTGTTAACTGTTCTTTAAATGTTTGGTAAAATTCATCTGTGAATCTGTCTGGTTCTTGACTGTTGTTTGTTGGGAGATTGGGAGTTTTTTTAATCACTGTATTTTACAGTATTTTGTACAGTACTGTATATTGACTATACTATATTCAATTTCATTACTGGTAAGTGGCCTGTTCATATTTTCTATTTCTTTCTGTTCAGTCTTGAGAGATAGCACATTTCAATGAATTTGTCCATTTCTTCTAGGTTGTCCAATTTATGGGCATATAATTGTAGTAATTTATTATGATCTTTTGTATTTCCTTGGTGTCAGTTTTAACTTCTTTTTCATTTCTGATTTTATCTATTTGGACCCTCTCTCTTCTTTTCTTGATGAGTCTGACTAAAGGTTTATCACTTTGGCTTATCTTTTCAGAGAACCAGCTGTTGATTGCACTGATCTTTTCTACTATTTTTTAATCTCTATTTAATTTATTTCTATTTTGATTGTTATTATTTCTTCCCTTCTACTAACTTTGGGCTTTGTTTGTTCTTCCTTTTATAGTTCATTTAAGTGTATGGTTAGGTAGTTTATTTGAAATTTTTCTTGTTTCTTGAGATAGGTTTGTATTGCTATAAACTTTCCTCTTAGAACTACTTTTGCTGAATCCCACTGTTTGGATCATTGTGTTTTCGTTCCCATTTGTCTGCAAATATTTTTCAGTTTTCTCTTTGATTTCTTAAGTAATGCAATTGGTGGTTTGGTAACCTATTATTTAGCCTCTGTATGTTTCTGTTTTTTTACAGTTTTTTCTTGTGGTTGATTTCTACAAGAAAATTTGTGGTCAGAAAAGATGCTTGATATGGTTTCAATCTTAACTTTATTGAGATTTGTTTTGTGGCCTAGCATGTGATCTATCCTGGAGAATGTTCCATGTGCATTTGAAAAAAATGCGTATTCTACTGCTTTTGAATGGAATGTTCTCTATATATCTTCTAAGTTTGTCTGGCCTACTGTGTCACTTAAGGCCAGTGTTTCCTTATTGATTTTCTGCCTTGATAATCTATCCATTGATGTAAGTGGGGTGTTAAAGTCCCCTACTATTATTGTGTTGCTGTCAATTTCTCCCTTTGTGTTTGTTAATATTTGCTTTATGTATTTAGGTGCTGCTGTGCTGGGTGCTTATGTATTTACAATTGTTATATCTTCTTGGATTGATCCCTTGATCATTATGTAATGTCCTTCTTTGACTCTTCTTACAGTCTTTGTTTTAAAGTTTATTTTGTCTGATATAAATATTGCTACTCTAGTGTTCTTTTTGTATCTATTTGCATGGAATACGTTTTTCCATCTCCTTACTTTCAATCTGTGTGTGTCTTTAAATCTGAGGTGAGCCTCTTGTAGGCAGCATATAGATGGGTCTTGGTTTTTTTAACCATCCAGCCACTCTATGACTTTTGACTTGAGCATTTAAATCATTTACATTTAAAGCAATTGTTGATAGGTATGCACTTGTTGCCATTTTGTTAATTGTTTGGGGGCTGTCTTTGTAGTTCTTTTTTATTCTTTTCTTCTTTTTTTGCCCTCTCCTCTTGTGGTTTGATGACTATCTAAAGTGCTATGTTTGGATTCCTTTCTCTTTTTTGTGTGTATATCTATTATGGATTTTTGGTTTGTGGTTAGCATAGTGTTTATATACAGGAACCTATATATACATGAATATTTTAAGTTGATGATCTTTTAAGTTCAAACACATTCTAACAACCCTGCATTTTTGCTGCCCACCCCCACCACATGTAATGTTTTTGACATCATATTTTACATCTTTTTGTTTTGTGTATCCCTTAACTACTTATTGTAGATATAGATGATTTTACTACTATTATCTTTTAACCTTCCTACTAGCTTTATAAATGGTTGACCTACTACCTTTAATGTATAGTTAAGGGCAGAGTCTGTTTCCTATTGCCCTCCAACTCTCTGGAATGCAAACACCACTGGCCTTCAAAGCCAGACATTCTGTGGGCTTATCTTCCCATTGCAGGAACCCTGGGCTGGGGAGCTCAATGTGGGGATCAGACCTCTCATTTCTTGGGGGGAATCACTGCAATTGTGATTATCCTCCCATTTGTAGGTCATCTAGCTGGGGATGTTGGTCTTGACTATGCCATGTTGCCTCCTCTCTTACCCTTCTTCTTTTGGTTCCTTCTTTATATTTTTAGTTGTGGAAGATCTTTTATGCTAGTCTTCAGGTCGATCTTATCAGTAGTTTCTCTGTAAATCGTTGTAATTTTGGTTTGTCCTTGGGAGGAGGTGAGCTCAGCATCTTCTTACTCTGCCATCTTGGCTACTCCTCCTTCCATACAAAATCAGAGGATTACTAGAGTGGTGTTTCTTGTACTGTGGTCCCCAGGCCCCAGATCTGGGAACATGTTAGGAATGTATATTCTCTACCCTCACCCCAGACTTACTGAATCCAACACAGCATTAGAAGTCCTAGCCACAGCAATCAAGTAAGAAAAAGAAATAAAAGGAATCCAAATTGGAAAGGAAGAAATAAAACTGTCACTGTTTGCAGATGATATGATACTATACATAGAAAATCCTAAAGACATCACCAAAAACTGTTAGAACTCATAATGAATTCAGTAAAGTTTCAGGATACACAATTAATATCCAGATGTATGTTGTGTTTCTATACACTAGCAATGGACTATTAGAAAGAGAAATTAAGAAACTAATACCATTGACAATTACATCAAAAGGAATAAAATATCTAGGAATAAATCTAACCAAGGAACTAAAAGATCTGTACTCTGAAAACTATATGCATTGATGAAAGAAATTGAAGATAACACCAACAACTGGAAAGATATATGTAGGTAAACACAAAAGACCCTGAATAGTCAAAACAATCTTGAGAAAGAAGAAAAAATTTGAAGGTGTCACACTCCCTGATTTCAAACTATACTACAAAGCTTCAGTCATCAAAACATTATGGTACTGGCACAAAAACAGACACACAGATCAGTGGAACAGAATAGAGAGCCCAGAAATGAACCCACACTTACCTGGGCAATTAGTCAACAACAAAGGAGACAAGAATATACAGTGGAGGAAAGAAAGCCTCTTTAATAAATGGTGTTGGGAAAATTGGACAGCTACATGCAAAAGAATCACCATATACAAAAATAAACTGAAAATTGATTAAAGATTTTAATCTAAGCCCTAAAACCATAAAATTCCTAAAAGTAAACATTGGCAGTGCACTCTTTGACATTGGCCTTAGCAATTGTTTTGGATATGCCTCCTCAAGGAAGGGCAACAAAAGCAAAAGTAAACAAATGGGATTACATCAAACTAAAAATTTTTGCACAGCGAAGGAAACTATGAACAAAACAGAAAGGTGGCTTACTCAATGGTAGAAGATATTTGCAAACAATATATATGATAGGGGGTTAATATCCAAAATATGCAAAAGACTCATTCAACTCAACATAAAAAAAAAACCCAATTAAAAACTGGGCAGAGGACCTGAATAGACATGTTTCCAAAGAAGACATGCAGATAGATGGCCAACAGACACAGAAAAGATACTCAACATCACTAATTATTAGAGAAATGCAAATCAAAATCACAATGAACTATCACCTCACACCTGTCAGAATGGTTATTATCAAGAAGGCAGCAAATAACAAGTGTTGGTGAGGATGTGGAGAAAAGGGAACCCTCATGCACTGTTGGTGGGAATGTAAATTCCACTTCTGGGTATTTTTCTAAAGAAAACAAAAACACGAATTCAAAAAGATATGTGCACTTCCCCCATGTTCATTGTAGCATTATTCATAATAACCAAGATATGGAAGCACCTAAGTATCCATCAATAGATAAATGGATAAAGAAGATGTGGTATATATTTACACAATGGAATATTAGTTAGCCATGGAGAAGAGTCTTGCAATTTGCTACAATGGGTTGGACTTAGAGGGTATTATGCTATGTGAATTAAGTCAGAAAAAGAAAGATCAATACCATATGATTTCACTTATATGTAGAATCCAAAAAACAAAAGAACTGAACGAACATAACCAAGTGAAAAAGAGTCATAGATATAGAGAAAAAACAGGTGGTTGCCAGAGGGGAGATGTTGGGGGATGATTGTAATAGGTGAGGGAGATTAAGAGGTACAAATTTCTAATTACAAAATAAATGAGTCTCAGGGATGAAATGTACATGATGGGGAATATAGTCAATTATGTTGTAATATCTTTGTATGGTAACAGATGGTAACTAGACTTATCAAGCTGATCATTTTATAGTGTATAGAAATATACACTATATTTCAAATCACTATGTTATGCAACTGGAACTAACAGTGTTGTGGGTCAATTAAATTTCGATTTAAAAAAATATGTAGGGCTTCCCTGGTGGCGCAGTGGTTGAGAGCTCGCCTGCCGATGCAGGGGACATGGGTTTGTGCCCCGGTCCGGGAGGATCCCACATGCCGCGCAGCGGCTGGGCGTGTGAGCCATGGCCACTGGGCCTACGTGTCCGGAGCCTGTGCTCCGCGGCGGGGGAGGCCAAAACAGGGAGAGACCCGTGTACCACAGAAAAATAAATAAATAAATAAATAAAAATATGTAGATACTGGGTGGAAATGTGTCAAACTCCTAATGGTGGTTATCTCTGGGTGGGGGTAGGGATTATGGGTGATTGTTATTTTTAACTTTATGCTTTTATATATTTCTGCTTGTCTGCAATGTATATGTATTGCTTGTATAATTAGAAAACAACAGATGTCATTAAAATAATAAACTAAGTATAAATTCAACATAAAAATACTAAACATAGCAAAGTTAATGAAGTATGGACCTAATTCACTTAAAATATAGTGGAATGGACCTAGAATGTAAAGGACACTGAATGCCCAACAGAGGAATTTGGGATTTATCCATCAAATAGAGGAAATCAAAGTTTTTAAGTGTGGCAGTGAAAAGTATATTGGGATCTAATTTGTACAAAGACCACTCTGAAAAGACTGGAGGGTATATTGAAAGGAGTAAGATAGAAAGTAGGAGATACTCTAGGTAAGAGATTAATACCTAAATGTGGGACAAGGAGAATAAGAACAGAAAAAGTTTGGCTAGGGGCTAGATTTATTAGACATTATGATAAAATCAGAAGGAATTAGCCACTAATTTGATTGGCAGAAGAAAACACTTTGTTACCGAATTCATTATTTGAAAGTATCCTTCCTTCCTCTGCTGTGGATAAGAGCCCAGTTTCATAAAATTATGTATATAGCAGCAGGCCTTCAGGTCTATTTGGTAGATGAAGTCACTACCTGACAGACTCATCACTACCAACAGTTCTGTGAATGCTGGCTCTGTCCCCAGTTTCCCATAATAATGATACTTAACAGTTATTGACTGCTTACAATATGCTAGGCCCCATATTAAGTGCTTTATATGCACTGTTTTTTTAATCATGTCAAAAACTCTTAGAGATGGTACTATTGTCCTTCCTTGTTTTGAGATGCAGAAACTATGGCACAGACTTGCCTAAAATTCACACAGAAAGTAAGTGATTGACCCAATATTTACAACTTAGACAGCCTAACTGTAAGACCCCGTTTCTTTTTTTCTCCTTTCTTAAATTTTATTAAGGTATACTTGATTTACAATGTTGTGTTAGTTCAGGTGTACAGCAAAGTGAATCTCTTTTATATATATATATATATATATATATATATATATATATATATATACTCTTTTTTAGATTCTTTTCCCATATAGGCCATTATAGAGTACTGAGTAGAGTTCCCTGTGCTATACACTAGGTCCTTTTTAATTATCTGTTTTACATATAGTACTGTGTATATGTCAATCTTGATTTTCCAATTTATCCCTCCCCCCGCCTTACACCCTGGTAACCATGAGTTTATTTTCTACATCTATAATTATATTTCTGTTGTGTAGATAAGTTAATTTGTAGCCATTTTTTTAGATTCCACATATAAGTGATATCATATGATATTTGTCTTTCTCTGTCTGACTTACTTCACTTAGTATGACAATCCCTAGGTTCATGTGTTGCTGCAAATGGCATTATTTTGTTCTATTTTTGCATTTTTTAGTATTTATTATAGTTGCTTTACAATGTTGTGTTAGTTTCTTGCTGTACAGCAAGGCAAATCAATCATACATATACATATGTCCACTCTTTTTAGAGTTCCTTCTCATTTAGGTCACCACAGAGGATTGAATAGAATTCCCTGTGCTATACAGTAGGTTCTCATTAGTTATCTATTTTATACATAGTAGTGCATCTGTCAGTCACAATCTCCCTATTCATCTCACCTCCCCTTCCCCCCTTGGTAACTGTAAGTTTGCTCTTTACATCTGTGACTCTTTCTGCTTTGCAAATAAGGTCATCTCTATAATTTTTCTAGATTCCACATATAAGCAATATTATACGATATTTGTTTTTCTCTTTCTGACTTACTTCACTCTGTATGACATTCTCTAGGTCCATCCACGTCTCTGCAAATGGCACTATTTCATTCCTTTTGAGGGCTGAGTAATATTCCATTGTATATATGTACCACATCTTTATCCATTCCACTGTTGATGGACATTTAGGTTGTTTCCATGTCTTAGCTATTGTAAATAGTGCTGCAGTGAACACTGGAGTGCATGCATCATTTCGAATTATGGTTTTCTCTGGATATATGCATAGGAGTGGGATTGCTGGGTCATATGGTAACTCTGTTTTTAGTTTTTTAAGGAAGGTCCATACTGTTCTCCATAGTGGCTGTACCAGTTTACATTCCCACCAACAGTGTAGGAGGGTTCCCTTTTCTCCACACCCTCTCTAGTATTTATTGTTCGTACACTTTTTGATGACGGCCATTCTGACCAGTGTGAGGTGATACCTCACTGCAGTTTTTTTTAACATTTTTATTGGAGTATAATTGCTTTACAATGGTGTGTTAGCTTCTGCTTTATAACAAAGTGAATGAGTTATACATATACACATATATACATATACATATATATACATATATCCCCATATCTCTTCCCTTTTGCGTCTGCCTGCCTCCCACCCTCCCTATCCCACCCTTCTAGCTGGTCACAAAGCACCGAGCTGATCTCCCTGTGCTATGTGACTGCTGCCCACTAGCGATCTATTTTACATTTGGTAGTGTATATATATCCATATATACACTACCACTCTCTCACTTTGTCCCAGCTTACCCTTCCCCCTCCCCGTGTCCTCAAGTCCATTCTCTAATAGGTCTGCGTCTTTCATTTCTCTAATTATTAGTGACATTGAGCATCTTTTCATGTGTTTGTTGGCCATCTGTATGTCTTCTTTGGAGAAATGTCTATTTAGGTCTTCCACCCATTTTTATTGGGTCGTTTGTTTTTTTGATATTGAGCTGCATGAGTTGTTTATATATTTTGGAGATTAATCCCTTGTCGGTTGCTTCATTTGCAAATATTTTCTCCCATTCTGAGGGTTGTCTTTTCATTTTCTTTATGGTTTCCTTTGCTGTGTAAAAGCTTTTAAGTTTAATTAGGTCCCATTTATTTATTTTTGGGTTTTTTAAACATATTTATCGGAGTATAATTGCTTTACAATGGTGTGCTTGTTTCTGCTGTATAACAAAGTGAATCAGCCATACATATACATATATCTCCATACCTCCTCCCTCTTGCATCTCCCTCCCAACCTCCTTATCCCACCCCTCTAGGTGGTCACAGAGCACCAAGCTGATCTCCCTGTGCTATGTGGCTGCTTCCCACAGCTATCTATTTTACATTTGGTAGTGTATACATGTCCATGCCACTCTCTCACTTCGTCCCAGCTTACCCTTCCCACTTCCCATGTCCTCAAGTCCATTCTCTTCATCTGCATCTTTATTCCTTTCCTGCTCCTAGGTTCTACAGAACCATTTTTTTTCTTTTTTCTTTTTTTTTAGATTCCATATATATGTGTTAACATATGGTATTTGTTTTTCTCTTTCTGACTTACTTCACTCTGTATGACAGTCTCTAGGTCCATCAACCTTACTACAATAACTCAATTTTGTTTCCTTTTATGGCTGAGTAACATTCTATTGTATATATGTGCCACATCTTCTTTATTCTTTCATCTGTCGATGGACACAGGTTGCTTCCATGTCCTGGCTATTGTAAATAGAGCTGCAATGAATATTGTGGTACATGCCTATTTTTGAATTAGGCTTTTCTCAGGGTATATGCCCAGTAGTGGGATTGCTGGGTCATATGGTAGTTCTATTTTTAGTTTTTTAAGGAACCTCCATACTGTTCTCCATAATGGCTGCATCGATTTATATTCCCACCAACAGTGCAAGAGTGTTCCCTTTTCATTTTTATTTTCATTACTCTAGGAGGTGGATAAAAAAGAACTTGTTTTGATTTATATCAGAGAGTGTTCTGCCTATGTTTTCCTCTAAGAGTTTTAGAGTATCCAGCCTTATATTTAGGGCTTTAATCCATTATGAGTTTATTTCTGTGTTTGGTGTTAGGGAGAGTTCTAATTTCATTCCTTTACATGTAGGTTTACAGTTTTCCCAGCACTACTTATTGAAGAGACTCTCTTTTCTCCATTATATATTCTTGCCTCCTTTTTCATAGATTAGGTGGCCATAGGTGCCACCTAATGGGTTTATCTCTCGACTTTCTATCCTGTTCCATTTATCTATATTTCTGTTTTTGTGCCAGTACCATACTGTTTTGATTACTGTAGCTTTGTAGCATAGTCTGAATCAGGGAGCCTTGTTCCTCCAGCTCCACTCTTCTTTCACAAGATTGCTTTGGCTATTCGGGGTCTTTTGTGTTTCCATACAAAGTGTAAAATTTTTTGTTCTAATTCTTTGAAAAATGCCCTTGGTAATTTGATAGGGATTGCATTGAATCTGTAGATTGCTTTGGATAGTATAGTAATTTTCACAATATTGAGTCTTTCAATCCAAAAACATGGTATATCTCTGCATCTGTTTCTGTCATCTTTTTTATTTCTTTCATCAGTATCTTAAAGTTTTCTGAGTACAGGTTTTTAGTCTCCTTAGGTAGGTTTATTCCTAGGTATTTTATTCTTTTTGATGTGATGGTAAATGGGATTGTTTCCATAATCTCCCTTTCTGATCTTTCATTGTAAGTGTATAGGAATGCAAGAGATTTCTGTGTATTAATTTTGTATCCTGCAAGTTTACCAAATTCATTGATGAGCTCTAGTAGTTTTCTGGTAGGATCTTTAGGATTTTCTATGTATAGCATCATGTCATCTGCAAACAGTGACAGTTTTACTTCTTCTTTTCCAATGTGGATTCCTTTTATTTCTTTTTCTTCTCTGATAGCCTTGTCTAGGACTTCCAAAACTATGTAGAATAAGTATGGCGAGAGTGGACATCCTTGTCTTGTTCCTGATCTTAGAGGAAATGCTTTCAGTTTTTCACCATTCAGAATGATGTTTGCTGTGGGCTTATCTTATATGGCCTTTATTAGTTGAGGTAGGTTCCCTCATAAATGGGTGTTGAATTTTTTCCAAAGCTCTTTCAGCATGTATTGAGATGATCATATAGTTTTTATTCTTCGATTCATTGATGTGGTGTATCACACTGATTGATTTGCAGATATTGAAGAATCCTTGCACCCCTGGGATAAATCCCACTTCCTCGTGGTGTATGATCCTTTTAATGTGTTGTTGGGCTCCATTTGCTAGTAGTTTGTTGAGGATTTTTGCATCTTTGTTCATCAGTGATATTGGCCTGTAATTTTCTTTTTTGTGATATCTTTGTCTGGTTTTGGTATCAGCATGTTGGTGGTCTCATAGAATGAGCTCAGGAGTGTTCCTTCCCCTGCAATTTTTTAGAAGAATTTCAGAATGTTAGCTGTTAACTCTTCTCTAAATATTTGTTAGAATTCACCTGTGAAGCCGTCTGGTCCTGAAGTTTTGTTTGTTGGAAGATTTTTAATCACAGTTTCACTTTTATTACTTGTGATTGGTCTGTTCATATTTTCTGTTTCTTTCTAGTTCAGTCTTGGAAGGTTGTGTCTTTCTAAGAATTTGTACATTTCGTTTAGGTTATCCATTTTATTGGCATAAACTTGCTTGCAGTAATCTATTATGATCCTTTGTATTTCTGTGGTGTCCACTGTAACTTCTCCTTTTTCATTTCTAATGCATGTTAATAGTGAGTCCAGAAAACTGTAGCCAGCAGGTTAAAAACAGCTGTTACCTGCTTTTGTAAATAAAAATTTATTGGGACACAGCCATGCCCGTTCATTTATGTGTTGTTTATGACTGCTTTTGTGGGACAGCAAAATTGAGTAGTTTCAATTGATATCATATAGCTCACAAAGCCTAAAATCTGTTTACCCTTTACAGGAAATATTTATTGACCCCTGATATATGAGATGACCCATCTTGCATGATTGGAGGTCTCTATGCATGGAAATGCTAAATCTATATTTTAGTTAGAGACATTTGGAAGTACTGAGAGGAAGAAGCTAGTTGCAGGAACCAGAGAGGAAGTTATCAAAACAGGGTAAAAAGAACTAGGGAGGGCTTAGTGCAAATAGATAAAAGGGATCAGCTTTTCAATATGCCAGTAGAAATAGTTTCTCCAGAATTTGGCTGAAGAGAGAGCAAGAGAGTGCACGTGCAAGAGAGAGAGAGAGAGAGAGAGAGAGAGAGAGAGAGGGAGAGAGAGAGAGAGAGAGAGAGAGAGAGAGAGAGAGTGTGTGTGTGTGTGTGTGTGTGTGTGTGTTTGTGTGTGTGTCTATACACATGTGTATTTTGGGGAGTGAGGTCTCCATTCAGAGCAAAAAAGAGGGTGGAGAGGAACCTAGTACAAAAACAAGTGGAAGGAAAAATACTCTCTCATTTCTTTAATTTATATTATAAATGAACACTGCATTCCTTCTCACAAAAAGAGTTCCAGAAATTTTCTCTAGGGCTGGTCTTCCAAGGCCTATACTTATGAGGCAACAGTGCCTCTAGTGTCTACATGGCAATATTGTCCTCTAATGTCATGAAGATTACTTGACCAGGACTGAAAATGGTATAGATCAACTGCAAAGATAACATTACTCAGTTTCTTCTTCTTTACCAAGGAGATATAGGTGACCAGATGTACTCAACAATACATTGGTAAAATTCACTTAGTGAGAGAGGTTATGAATAATGGTGGACCTGGTTTCTATTTTTCCTTGTGAGAACAATTCATGTAAATCTTACGTATAAAAATACTATGGATCTAGAGACAGTCATACAGAGTGAAGTAAGTCAGAAAGAGAAAAACAAATATCGTATATTAATGCATATATGTGGAACCTAGAAAAATGGTACAGATGAACCAGTTTGCTGGCAAGAAATAGAGACACAGTTATAGAGAACAAACATATCGACACCAAGGGGGGAAACTGTCGGGGGGGGGCGGGGTGGTGGTGTGATGAATTGGGAGATTGGGATTGACATATATACACTAATATGTATAAAATGGATAACTAACAAGAACCTGCTGTATAAAAATAAATAAATAAAATTAAAAAAAACCTATTATCCACTCTTAAGAAACTGCCTCAAGTTCTACCATATCTATAACGTCAATGACTAAGAATAACACCTTAAGAAGTTTTGAGGGTCACTTGTTATGGTTGGTCATGGCAGGAATTACTGAGTTCATGAGCTGCCTCTCCTTGCTATTCCCCAGGCCAGGTTGTTTCCTTCCTGCTGAATCCCTGTGAAGATGTGAAAGCAGAAATAATATAGCAATTCAGGATCCAGTCCTGAGTAGTATGCAAAGCACCACCTCTGTTATATTAAATGACTGGATGTCTTAGTCCCCGGGACTGCCTTTTTTCCTCTAGGAATGACCATTAATTCTCAATCATGAGATATTACTCCCACCATGGACATACACTGAGTATGTCAGGCAAGTGCATGATACTCCATTACACCCTATAAGGGAGAATGATGAATTTAGTCCATTTATATTTAAAGTAATTATTGGTCAGTATGTACTTATTGCCAATTTGTTTATTGTTTTCTGGTTGTTTTTAAGTTTCTCTCTGTTACTTTCTTTTTCCCTTTTTCCTCTTCTCTTATATTTTGTGGTTTTCTTTAGTGTCATGTTTAGATTCTTTTTTCATTTTCTTTTGTATATTTAGTATAAGTTTTTTCTTTGTTGTTACCATGAGGTTCACATATAACATATTATGAATGGGATAGCCTGTTTTACGTTGGTGCCAACTTAAATTTGAACACATTCCAAAGCTGTATTTGTTTTACTTCCCTCCCCCCATTTTATACTTTTGATGATGCATCTTTTTACTTTATGCATCCCTTCACTATTTGTTATAGTTTTAGTTAATTTTACTACTTTTGTCTTCTAACCTTCATTCTTGCTTTATATGTGATCAATCCACTACCTTTATTATATGTTCACGTTTTCCAGTGAGATTTTTAGTTTTGTATTTTTCTTCTTATTAATTAGTACCATTTCTATTCAGCTTAAAAAAGTCTCTTTAATATTTCTTGTAGGGCCATTTCAGTGATGATGAACTACTTTAGCTTTTGCTTATATGGCAACTCTTGATCTCTCCTTCAATACTGAATGATAACCTTGCTTGGTAGAGAATTCTTGATTGGAAGTCTTTTTCTTTCATCTTTGAATATATCATGCCAATCCCTTTTGGCCTATAAAGTTTCTACTCAATAATCTACTGATAGCCTTATGGGGTTTCCCTTGTAAGGAACAAGTTGTTTTTCTCTTGCTGCTTTTAGGATTCTCTCTTTATCCTTAACTTTTACCATTTTAATTATGTCTTGATGTGTATCTCTTTGGGTTCATTTTATTTGGAATTCTCTGTGGTTCCTGGACTTGGATGTCTGTTTCCTTCCCCCAGTTAGGGATGTTTTCAGGCACTATTTCTTCAAATAATTTTTCTGGTCATTTCTCTCTATCTTCTCCTTCTGGGGCCCCCATAATGAAAATGTTATTCTGCTTGACATTGCTCCAAATGTCCCATGAGGTATCTTCACTTTTTGAAATTCTTTTGGAATAATCTTATTCATTTTTATAGTCTGTTATTCCACTAGTTGGTATAATGCCATTTAACACGAGTTACCATGAAGTGAATGTTTTAGGGAGTGTTTCATGTTGTTTCAGAGTTCTGTGGGCCCTGCTGTGGAAGCTCATTACAAGTGGAAGTGATAGCACGGAGAAAGGTGTGGTCCTCACAGTTGTAGTGCCTATATTAATGAAATAGCCAGGCATATGAGGGGACTGGAGCACAGAGTATTCTGAAAGATGTGTTACAGTTCACTAAAGTACATATAGAATGTTAATTTAAGCTGATCTGCCTCTGTTTATTAGATACAATTTATTTCTGACTTTCTGTTACCCTGATCAGGACAGTGCAGGAGTGATGAGTTCATTGATGAGTTCTAGTTTATGCCCAGATAGATTGGAGGGAGGGATAGAATCAGGCAGGTATCCAGTTAAGCCTGAGTTGCTGTTGTTGGAGGTTGTTAACTATGGTGACATTTATGGAATCCGACTGTGGTTTGGTTGTGAAGTGGTTCAAGAGGAGGTAAGATTTTGGTTTTGAGTATGAACTGGGGCGATTAACAGAGGGAGACCCATGGAAGAAGGAGAAAGAGTGGGAACTGAGGGAAGATATCCAACTTCCAGGGCTCTAAAGTTCAAGGTGAAACAGGTACAAACATGTCCCGGTAACCATAATTTACAGAATAGAGAGATAATTTCAGTCATCAACTTACAGTGAGAACATAGGAATTAGTAAACTGCTTTGTGATCTAGGAGGTGATAGAAATGCTTAGATTTCAGCACAGATTGGAATGACAAAAATGTGAGTGAAATTATTTCAAGTTGGAGGTGATAACTTGAGGGGGTTTTTGTTTTTGTTTTGTTTTGTTTTGTTTTTTGCGGTATGTGGGCCTCTCACTGTTGTGGCCTCTCCCGTTGCGGAGCACAGGCTCCGGACACACAGGCTCAGCGGCCATGGCTCATGGGCCTAGCCGCTCCGCGGCATGTGGGATCGTCCCAGACTGGGGCACGAACCCTTGTCCCCTGCATCGGCAGGCAGACTCTCAACTACTGTGCCACCAGGGAAGCCCTTGAGGGTTTTATTTTTACTTTATTTGGTAAAATGCAGGCAGTCATACATGTGAGGAGTGTTTACAGAGTTAAAAATGTATATAAAAGACTTCTGCTTCTGGGAAGATGGAGTGCCCATTCTCTTCCCTATTCCTCCTGCTAAGCACAACGCAAAAAGCCCCTACACATGATGCATCAAACAAACATAAGAAGACTGAAAGGTAGAGAGAAGAAGTCAGAGTGGCTATAGATGTTGAACTCCTCCTGCCCCCACAAATTGGTGGTGATTTACCTGTGTTTCTTTGCCTCATATATCCACATTTAGAACTAAAGAAGCAACCTGGAAATACCAATGGCCCCAACCACCCCCCAAAAAAAAGCCCCACAAAAGCCTTCAGTCTTTAGCCAAAGGACCAGGGAAAGGGCAGGCTAGCAAGACAGAAAAACTTTTAGACAATAACCACCCTACTCCAGCCAAACACCATTGAAAAAAAACTGTGGCCTCACTCCAATCAATGCTAGAAAAGACCAGTGGAAAGCCTAGACTTCCACCCTCACCAAGCTGTAATGAAGTACTCCAACTTCTTTGCCAGAGTGATGTCAGAGAAGGCAAAGTAGGAAACCAGGACTTTCATTCCAGCCAAGTGGTATTGAGTAATATCCCTCCCCCACACTGTGGTGTCAGTGGAAACAATGTGTAGAGTCTGGACTTATGACTGTGCTCTTCCATAATGCGGCACCCCTCCTATTCCCTGAAAGGTCTGTATTGGAGAATACTATTGAGGAGCCAAGACTTTCATCCTTGCTAAGCAGTAACACAGCCTGCCCCCTATAGTGTCAGTGTAGGCCCTGTGAGAGCCTGGACTTGCACTTCCAACTGGCAGTAACAGGTATCTTTACTTCTTCCCCTCCCCTCTAAGGTGGTGTCAAAGGACTAGTGGAGATCAGGACTTCCACCATAGCCCAGTGCTAATGAATCATCCTACCCTCTCCTCCCTACCACCCCATAGGGTGTTAATAGATGCCATGGTTAATAGATGCTATGCATTAATAAGGCACACTTGTGTCTCCCAGTCTGGGATGTATCAGGTAAGGCCTAGTGGGGAGCTATAACTCCCATCCCCACCTGCATAGCTGTCAATAGAGACCATGTCAGAAACTTGGACTTCTACTCACACCTGAAATTAACAAACTATCACCACCCCCCTTCCCTTGCTGGAACCCAGCTAAAATAATAAGTTTAAATATATCCAGAGTCTCATAATATAATAACCCAAATATACAGATTTTGAATAAAAATAACTCATAATACCAAGAACCAGGAAGATCTCAAACTAAATGAAAAAAGACAATTAATAGATGCCAACACTGAGATGACAAAGATATTAGGATTATTTGACAAAGATTTTAAAGCAGACATGATAAAAATATTTCAACAATGACACTGTTGAAATATATGAAAAATAGAAAGTCTTAGGAAAGAAATAGAAGATATAAAGGAGAACCAAGGGCAAATTTTAGAGCTGAAAAATACAATAACCAAAAATACAAAAATTAAAATCTTAATGGATGGGATCAACAGCAGAACAGAAGGGACAGGGGAAAGAATCAGTGAACTGGAATATAGAACAATAGAATTAACCAATTTGATAAAACACAGATTAACTAGACTGGAAAAAAATGATCAGGGCATTAGGACTTATGATAGTATTGCAAAAGATCTAATATTCATGTCATCAGAGTCCCAGGAGAGAAAAAAGAGGGTGGGACTGGAAAGTATTCAAAGAAGCAATGGCTGAAAACTTTCCAAATCTGGAAAAACATAAACCTACAAATTCAAGAAACTGAGTGAATCCCAAACAGGATAAAACTAAAGAAATCCACACCAAGACACATTATACTCAAACTTCTGAAAATGAAAGATAATGTTACTTGAAAACAGTGACAGCAATAGCACAATCTATAAAGGGAAAAAAATGATAAACTGGACCTTATGAACATTAAAAACTTTTGTTCTGCAAGAGATCCCATGAAGAGCATGATAAAACAAGCTACAAGCTATGAAAAAGTATCTGTAAACCAAATATCTCAGAAAGGAGTAGTATCTAGACTATATAAAGAATTCTCAAAACTCAATAGTAAAAAACCAAACAATCCAACTAGAGATATTTCACTGAGGAAGAACTACAAATGGCAAATAATGGTATGAAAAGATGTTCAACATCATTAGCCATTTGGGAACCACAAATTAAAGGGAATGGGATATTACTACACATCTATCATAATAGCTAATTTTTTAAAAAGCTGTGACAACACCAAATGCTAGCAAGGATGGGAAGAAATTGGATCACTCATACATTGCTGTTGGGAATGGAAAATAGTGCAGTGATTTTGGGAAACAGGTTGACAATTTCTTACAAACTAAACATGTAACTATCATGCGACCCCATAACTATAGTCTTGGAAATTTATCTTAGAGAAATGAAAAGTTATGTTCACACAAAAACCCATGCATGAATGTTTAGGGCAGCTTTATATGTCATAGCCCCAAACTGGAAACAATCCAGATGTCCTTCAAAAGGTAAATGGCTAGACAAACCATGATATGTCCCTACCATGAAATAAAAAGAAGCTATTTACATGCACAGCAACCTGGATGAATCTCCAGAGGATTATGTTGAGTGAAATAAGCCAATCCTAAAAGGCTACACAATGTATTATTCCATTTATAAAACATCTCTGAAATGACAAAATTATGGAAATGGAGAACAGATTAGTAGTTGCCAGGGGTTAGGGAGGAGGTTGGGGGCAGGTGGGAAGTGGATGTGGCTATGGTAAAGGAAATGTTCTGTATCTGATTGCATCAATGTCAATATCCTGGACTTGATATTGCACTATAGTTTTGCAAGATGTAGCCACTGGAGTAAACTGGGTAAAGAGTACACAGGATACCTTGGTACTCTTTCTTTTTCTTTTCTTTTTTTCCCAGCTTTATTGAGGTATACTTGACAAATAAAAATTGTATATATTTAAGGTGTACAATGTGATATTCTGATATAAATATACATTGTGGAATGGTTACCACAGTCAAGCTATTTAACATATCCATCACCTCATATAGTTACGATTTTTTTGTGGTAAAAATACTTAGTCAATTACCTTAGCAAATTTCAAGTATGCAATACAGTATTATTAACTGTAGTCACCATACTGTACCTTAGATCTCCAGAACTTGTTCATCCTTCATAAATGAACCTTTGTACCCTTTAACTTCTCCTCATTTTCCCATCCAACCCTCATCCCTGCAACCACCATTCTACTCTCTGCTACCTACAGAATGGGAGAAAATATTTGCAAGCCATATATCTGATAAGAGTTTCATATCCAAAATATACAAGGAACTCAACAACTCATTAGTGAAAGAAACACAACAAATAACCTGATTAGAAAATGGGGTAAGGACCTGAATAGACAATTCTCAAAAGACATACAAATGGCCAACAGGTATACGAAAAGGTACTCGAAATCACTTAACCAGCAGGGAAATGCAAATCAAAACCACAATGAGATACATCACCTCACAACTGTTAGAATAGCTAATATAAAAAAGACAAGAGATTAAGGCCTGGGGGCATAAACAGAGGGAATAACCCAGGATGTAGAGGGGAGAGAGGAAAAATTACATCCGTGTTGTCACAAATGGCAGGATTTCCTTTTCCTTTTTGAAGTTGAATAATATTCCATTGTGTGCATACATATCACATTTTCTTTATCCATTCATCCATTGACAGACACTTCGGTTGTCTCTATATCTTGGCTACTGTGAATAATGCTGCAATGAACATGAGAGTGCAGATATTTCTTTGAGATATTGATTTTCATTCCTTTGGCTATATACCCAGAAGTGGGATGGCTGGATCATATGATAGTTCCATTTTTTAAATTTTGATAAACCTCCATACTGTTTTCCATAATGGCTGAACCAGTTTACATTCTCACCAATAGTGTACAAGAAAGGATTTTCTTTTCTTCACATTCTCAACAATACTGATCTTTTTTATTTTTTTCAATTTACATATATATGTATAGTTGATTTGCAATATTGTGTTAGTTTCAGGTGTACAGCATAGTGATTCAGTTATTTTTTCTGATTATATTCCATTATGGCTTATTATATGATATTGAATGTAGTTCCCTGTGCTATACAGTAAATTCTTGTTGCTTATCTTTTTTTTTTTTTTTTTTTTTGCGGTACGCAGGCCTCTCACTGTTGTGACCTCTCCCGTTGCGGAACACAGGCTCCGGACATGCAGGCTCAGCAACCATGGCTCACGGGCCCAGCTGCTCCGCGGCATGTGGGAATCTTCCCGGACCTGGGCACAAACCCGTGTCCCCTGCATCGGCAGGCGGACTCTTAACCACTGCACCACCAGGGAAGCCCTATTTTATATATAGTAGTTTCTATCTGTTAATCCCATACTCCTAATTTGTCTCTCCCCTTTGGTAACCACAAGTTTGTTTTCTATATCTGTGAGTCTGTTTCTGTTTTGTATATAGATTCATTTGTATTATTTTTTAGATTCCACATATAAATGATATCATATAGTATTTATCTTTCTCTGTCTGACTTACTAAACTAAGTATAGTATTCTCTAGGCCCACCCATGTTGCTGAAAATGGCAATATTTCATTCCTTTTATGACTGAGTAATATTCCATTATACATATATATAAAACAGATTTTCTCAAGCCAATTGTCTGTTGATGGGCACATTAATTGTTTCTGTGTCTTGGCTATTGTAAATAGTGCTGCTATTAACATTCGGGTACATGTATCTTTTCGAATTAGGTTTTTTGTTTTTTCCAGATATATACCCAAGAGTGGGATTGCTGGATCATATGATAACTCTGTTTTTAGTTTTTTAAGGAGCACCCATACTATTTTCCATAGTGGCTGCACCAATTTATATTCCCACCAACTGTGTACCAGGGGTCCCTTTTCTCCACATCCTTTCTGGCATTTATTATTTGTAGACATTTTGATGATAGCCATTCTGACCAGTGTGAGGTGATACATCATTGTGGGTTTGATTTGCATTTCTCTAATAATTAGTGATGTTGAGCATCTTTTCATGTCCCTGTTGGCCATCTGTGTGCCTTCTTTGGAAAAATGCCTCTTTAGGTTTGCTGTGCATTTTTTGATTGGGTTGTTTTGTTTTTTCAATATTGAGTTGTATGAGCTGTTTGTGTATTTTGGATCTTAACCCCTTGTCAGCCACATCATTTGCAAATACTTTCTCCCATTCCATAGGTTGTCTTCTCATTCTGTTGATGATTTCCTTTGCTGTGCAAAAGCTTTTAAGTTTGATTAGGCCCAATTTGTTTATTTTTGCTTTTATTTCTTTTGCCTTTGGAGACTAATCTAAGAAAATATTGCTATGATTTATGTCCAAGAATGTTTTGTCTAAATTCTCTTCTAGGAGTTTTATGGTGTCATGTCTTATATTTAGGTCTTTAAACCATTTTGAGTTTATTTTTGTATATGGTGTGAGGGAGTGTTCTAATTTTATTGATTTACATGTAATTGTCCAGCTTTCCCAACACCACTTGCTGAAAAGACTCTTTTCTCCATTGTATATTCTTGCCTTCTTTGTCATAGATTAGTTGACTGTAGGTGTGTGGGTTTATTTCTGGGCTTTCTATTCTGTTCCATTGATCTATATGTTTTTGTGCCAATATCACACTTTTTTGATTACTGTAGCTTTGTAGTATAGTCCAAATTCTGGAAGGGTTATGCCTCTAGCTTTGTTCTTTTTCCTCAGGATTGCCCCTGCCAATTCTGGGTCTTTTGTTGTTCTTTTGACATTTTGATAATAACCATCCTAACAGGTAGGAGGTGGTATCTCCTTGTGATTTTGATTTGTATATCTCTGATGATTACTAATATTGAGTAATTTTTCATATACCTGTTGGCTGTTTGTATGTCTTATATGGAAAAATGTCTGTTCAGGTCTTTTGCCCATATTTTAAAATTAGCTTTTTTTTTTGCTATTGAGTTGTATGAGTTATTTATATATTTCAGATATTAACCCCTTATTGTATACATGGCTTGCAAATATTTTCTCCCATTCTGTAAGTTGTCTTTTCATTTTGTTGATTGTTACTTTTGCTCTGCAAAAATTTTTTAGTTTGATGTAGTTCCACTTGTTTATTTATGGCTTTGTTGTGTATGCTCTTGGTGTCATATCCATAAAAATCATTGTCAAGACCAATGTCAAGGAGCTTTCCCCCTATATTTTCTTCTAGGAGTTTTGTAGTTTTAGGTGTTATGTTTAAGTGTCTAATCCATTTTGAGTTGATTTTTGTGTATAGTATAAGATATAGGTCTAATTTCATTCTTTCGCATGTGGATATCTAGCTTTTCTACCACCATTTCCAGATAGAAGAGACTGTCCTTTTCCCATTTTATATTCTTGGCACCTGTTTGGAAGATTAGTTGGCCATATATGCATTGGTTTATTTCTGGACTCTCTATTTTTCATTTTATGTAAGTTAAATTTAATTTTTTCTGGCTTTGAGATATAATTGACATATAACATTGTGTAAGTTTAAGGTGTACAACATAATGATTTGATATATGTATATATTGCAAAGTGATTACCAGAGTAAGGTAGTTAAGGTATACATCACCTCACACAGAGTTACTTTTTTGTAGTGAGAATTTTTAAGATTTTTCTCTTAGCAATTTTTGAATATACAATAAAATATTGTTAACTGTACTCACTATGCTGTACATTATATCCCCATAACTTATTCATGTTTATAACTTTAAGTTTGTACCCTTTGACCACCTCACCCATTTTCCCCCATACCCCCCCACCCAAGGCAAATACCAATCTGCTCTCTGTTTCTATAAGTTCAGAATTTTTAGATTCCACATATAAGTGAAATCATGTGGTATTTGTCTGCCTCTGCTTTACTTATGTCACTTAGCATAATGCCCTCAAGTTTCATTCATGTTGTTGCAAATGTCAGGATTTCCTTCTTTTTATGGCTGAATAATAATATGGCCTTTATTATGTTGAGATACATACTTTTATACCTAATTTGTTGAGAGTTTTTACCATGGAAGCATATAAAATTTTGTCACATGCTTATTCTGCATCTGCTGAGATGATTATATGATTTTATGTGAATGAAGGTTCTGTAAACACTCATGTGCAGGTTTTTGTGTGGACATAAGTTTTTAACTCATTTGGGTAAATACCAAGGTGTGTGATTGCTGGCTAGTGTGGTAAGAGTATGTATAGTTTTCTAAGAAACTGCCAAAATGTCTTCCAAAGTGGCTGTAACATTTTACATTCACACCAGCAATGAATACAGGTTCTTGTTGCTCTACATCTTAGCCACCATTTGTTTTTTTGTGCTCGGGATCTTAGTCATTCTAAAAGGTGTGTAGTGGTATCTTGTTTTAATTTGCATGCTTATTTGCCATTTGTATATCTTCTCTGGTGAGGTGTCTGTTCAGATGTTTGCCCTTTATTTATTTATTTTTTTTGCGGTATGCAGGCCTCTCACTGTTGTGGCCTCTCCCATTGTGGAGCACAGGCTCCGGACGTGCAGGCTCAGCGGCCATGGCCCACAGGCCTAGCCGCTCCATGGCATGTGCAATCTTCCTGGACCGGGGCACGAACCCGTGTCCTCTGCATCGGCAGGCAGACTCTCAACCACTGCGCCACCAGGGAAGCCCTGCCCATTTTTTAGTTGAGTTTTTTGTTTTCTTATTGCTGAGTTTTGAGTTCTTTGCATATTTTGGATAACAGTCTTTTATTAAATGCGTGTTTTGCAAATATTTTCTCCCAGTCTGTCCTTTGTTTTTTCATTCTTTTAACTGTGTCTTCATAGAGCAGAATATTTAAATTTTAATGAAATCCAGTTTATCAGTTTTTGCTTTCATGGATTGTGCTTTTGGTGTTGTATCTAAAATGTCATCACCAAACTCAGGGTTACATATATTTTTTCTTATTTTATCTCATAGGAATTTTATTGTTTTGCCTTTTACATTTAGGTCTATGATCTATTTTGAAAAATTTTTGAGAAAGTATAAGATCTGTGTCTAAATTTATTTTTTGCATGTGGATGTCCAGTTGTTCTGGTAACAAAATGATTACCATTTCTCCATTGAATTGCCTTTGCTCCTTTTTCAAGTATTAGTTGACTATATGTATGTAGGTCTGTTTCTGGGCTAATTTGTATCATTGATGTGTTTTGATCCACTGATTTGTTTTTCTCTTTCAGCAATACCACACTGCCTTGATTACTAGTGCTTTATGTTAAGTCTTGAAGTCAGGTAGTGTCAGTCCTTCAACTTTGCTCTTTAAGAATATATTGGCTAGGTTTGTATAATGCAGACTGGGGAGGGAAAGGGCAGGCGTCCTGAGCTTGTGTTTATAGACTGCAAATGAAAACTCAGGCCTCAGCTGCCATGAGTGCTGTGAAACAGGGACGGACTCCTGCTCGGGGTCAGGGCGCCCCCTTGGGACCCCCTACTCATGGCCTCCTCCGCCTGCTTCTTGGAAGCCTTCACTTTGGCCTGCAGCTTGTCCACCAGGTCCTGGAGCCTGAATATGTTCTTGCGGTCCTCTTTGGCCTGCCAACACAGCGTTGGTGCCAGGGCCCCAGACCCTGTCCCCCGCTGCTTCTGCCGGGTCTGATCCAAGGGATGCAGGAGAGCTGTTGCCTACCTGACGCCCCGACCTTTGGGGCAACCTTCTGCAGGAGGTCCACGGCCCCTCATCTGGGGTCACTGCTTTTTCCAGCCCAGCTGAGCCACTCAAGTGCAGCTCCGAGCACCCAGGAATGAGAGTAGCTCTTGAATTCAGGAGTACAAGTTGCTTTCTGAGGAAGCCTTTCCTTGGAAGTCACATGCAGAGGTATGTTCCTGCCACCCCCCCAGCCCATGCAGACTGATTCTGATGGAGTTCACGTGCAGGAAGCAAGGATGAGGCGGGAAAGTAACTACAGGTGCAACTGGGCCCAGATGGGGAGAGACTCACAGACACCTCTGCCACCCTGTCCTCCTCTGGCTCTGCCCATCTGAGGAGGCTGGTCCCACCCTTGGGGCCCTTCCCCGCACTGCCCACACCTGCAGGGCTTCCTCTTCCCCTGTGGTGTTCCAAGGAAACAGGGCACCCTTGCGGGCAGCAGGATCTTTCCTGAGGTGATGATGTTCCCCGACCCCAGCCTGGCCCTCTTCTAAACGTACAGCTTTGGAGTCAGGCCAGGATTTGCAGCTGGCCTTTGTCACCCACTATCCACGTGACCTTGAGCAAGTTTCTTGTCCTCTGGGGGCCTCCCAGTAACCCCATGAAGGAGTCCTGTTCTGATGGATTCTTACTCACCAGGAGTCTTGGTCTCATTGGGAATCAGACATCGCACAAAGTGAGGATGAGTGCTCCTTAAATTGGCCATCAATTTGTTTAAATTTTCCTGGGACACAAACCAGAAGAAGCACATTTACCTTAACAAACGCTGTTGCACTGGGCAGAAATACAACCGAATGTGGAAGTTGCCAAAAAACAAACCCTGAACACAGCGGACAGGTCTGGAAAGAGGAGCCCTTCTTCTTCCCACCCTTCTTGCTCACACCGGCATCGCCTGAAGACGGACACAGAGGGTGTGTCCAGTGAGTCCAGAGGACACAGTGGTGGCCTTTCCTACCCACCTGCCCCACCAGTTTTATTGAGACATAACTGACATATAACACTGTATATGTTTAAGGTGTACAACATAATGATTTGATATATGTATATATTGCAAAATGAAAAAAAATAGAATATATTGGCTATTCTGAGCCAGGACATGGAAGCAACCTAATTGTCCATTGACAGATGAATGGATGAAGAAGATGTGGCACATATACACAATGGAATATTACTCAGCCATAAAAAGAAACGAGATTGAGTTATTTGTAGTGAGGTGGATGGACTTAGAGTCTGTCATACAGAGTGAAGTAAGTCAGAAAGAGAAAAACAGATACCGTATGCTAACACATATATAGGGAATCTAAAATAAATGGTTCTGATGAACCTAGGGGCAGGACAGGAATAAAGATGCAGATGTAGAGAATGGACTCGAAGACACGGGGAGGGGGAAGGGTAAGCTGGGACAAAGTGAGAGAGTAGCATTGACATATATACACTACCAAATGTAAAATAGATAGCTAGTGGGAAGCAGCTGCATTGCACAGGGAGATCAGCTTGGTGCTTTGTGACCACCTAGAGGGGTGGGATAGAGAGGGGTGGGATAGGGAGGGTGGGAGGGAGATGCAAGAGGGAGGGGACATGGGGATATATGTATACATATAGCTGATTCACTTTGTTATACAGCAGAAACTAACACAAAATTGTAAAACAATTATACTCCAATAGAGATGTTAAAAAAATAAATAAAAGCAATGTATTAAAATTGACAACTATATATATATAAAATTCATAAATGTAAAATCTATAAGTATATATAATGTATATTAAATATAAACAATATATAATATATATAGTATATGTATAAAATTTGGAAAAAAGAATATATTGGCTATTCTGGGTCTTGCTTTTGCATATGTACTTTATTTTTCATTTATTTTTTATATTTTTAAAGCTTTATTTATTTATTTATTTGGCTGTGCCAGGTTTTTAGTTGCAGCATGAGGGATCTTCGTTGCAGCATGCAGGATCTTTGTTGTAGCGTGAGGGATCTTTGGTTGTGGCATGTGGAATCTTTAGTTGTGGCATGTGGAATCTTTAGTTGCAGCATGTGGGATCTTTTAGTTGCAGCATGCAGGCTCTTAGTTGTGGCATGTGGGATCGAGTTCCCTGACCAGGGATTGAACCCAGGCCACCTGCATTGGGAGTGTGGAGGCTTAACCACTGGGCCACCAGGGAGGTCCCTACATATATACATTAAAATTGGTTTGCCTATATCCACAAAATAACCTGGTGGAATTTTGATTTGGATTGTGTTGAATCTATCATCACAGGTTGGGAAGAACTAACATTTTAACAATATTGAGTCTTCATAACCATGTACATGGAATATCTTTCCACTGAATCTTATTTGATTGCTTTTATCAGATTTTTTTAGTTTTCCTCATATAGAACTTGTGTATGTTTTATTCATTTTATATTTAATTATTTTGTTGTTTTTGTGCTAATATAAATGTCATTGTGTTTTTATTTTGAAATTCTGATTGTTCATTTCTGGTATATAGGAAAGCAATTGACATTTGTATGTCAACCTTGTCTCTTACAATCTTCCTGTGATTTCTTATTAGTTCTAAGAGTTTTTTTGGTTGCTTCTTTAGGATTTTCTACATAGACCATCAGGTAATATAAAAGAAGACATTTTTATTTCTTCCTTCCCAATCTATTTACCTTTACTTCTTTTCTTATTGCTTTAGCTAGAACATCCAGTACAATGTTGAGCAGAAGTTGTGTGAGTAGATATCTTTGCCTTGTTCCTAATCCTAGGAAAGCATCTAGTTTCTCACCATTAAGTATTGTGGTAATTAATTTTATGTGTCAACTTGACTGGATCAAGGGATGCCCATATATTTGGTTAAACATTATTTCTGTGTGCTTCAATGAGGATGTTTCTGGAAGAAATTAACATTTGAATCAGTAGACTGAGTGTAGTGGATTGCCCTCCCCAGTGTGGGTGAGGATCATGCCATCTGTTAAGGGCCTTAATATAACAAAAAGGTGGTGCAAGGGAAGATTCACTCCCTCTCTGCCTGACTGCATGGCTGGGACATCAATCTTCTCCTGCCCTCCATGCTCCTGGTTCTTAGACCTTCAGACTCAGATTGGAATCTACACCATTGACTCTCAGGTTCTCAGGCATTGAACCACACCACTGGCTTTTGTGGGTCTCTGGGCCACAGACAGCAGGTCATGGGGGTTCTCAGACTCCATAATCACATGAGACAATTATAATAAATCTCTTTCTATCTCTATCTCTATCTCTAATCTACTTCTATTTCAATCCCTGTCACTTCTATTTCTATCCCTGTCACTATTTTTAGATTAAAATGATTTTGTCAAATGCATTTTATGCATTTATTGATAGTAAATGATTTTTCTTCCTTACCCTATTGATATGATGATAGGGGACATTAATTGATTTTCTAATTTTGAACAAGCCTTGCATGCTTTTAATAAATCCCACTTGGTCATGGTATATTATTCTTTTTATGCATTGTTGGATTTGATTTGCTAATATTTTGTTTAGGATTTTTACATTATGATAAACATTGGTCTGTAATTTTCCTTTCTTGTAGTGTCTTTGTCTGATTTTGATATTAGGGTAATCCTGGCTCCATGGAATAAGTTAGGTAGTATTTCCTGCACTTCTATTTTTTGGATGACATTGTCAAGAATTGTTACAAATTTTTCTTGAAAATTTGGTAGCATTTACCAGTGAAAGCATTTGAGTCTGATGCTTTCTGTTTTGAAGATTATTGATTTAATTACATATATTTTAAAAGTATTTTATATTATATACATATATGTATATGTGCAAGTATGTTATATGTATAACATACTAATGTATATATATATGTATATAAACATATACATATATATTCAGATTATCTATCTCTTCTTGTGTGAGTTTTGGTAGATTATGTCTCTCAAAGAATTAGTCTGGGGGGAAGGCGGAAGATGGCGGAAGAGTAAGACGCGGAGATCACCTTCCTCCCCACAGATACACCAGAAATACATCTACACGTGGAACAACTCCTACAGAACACCTACTGAAGGCTGGCAGAAGACCTCAGACCTCCCAAAAGGCAAGGAACCCCCCACGTACCTGGTTAGGGCAAAAGAAAAAACTAAACAGAGACAAAAGAATAGGGACGGCACCTGCACCAGTGGGAGGGAGCGGTGAAGGAGGAAAAGTTTCCACACTCTAGGAAGCCCCTTCACGGGCGGAGACTGCGGGAGGCGGAGGGGGGAGCTTCGAAGCTGCGGAGGAGTGCACAGCAACGGGTGCGGGGGGCAAAGCGGGGAGATTCCCGCACAGAGGATCCGTGCCAACCGGCACTCACCAGCCCGAGAGGCTTGTCTGCTCACCCGCCGGGGCGGGCGGGGCTGCGAGCTGAGGCCGGAGCGCAGGGAGAGGACTGGGGTTGGCGGCTTGAACATAGCCTGAAGGGGTTAGTGCACCACAGCTAGCCGGGAGGGAGTCCGGGGAAAAGCCTGCACCTGCAGAAGAGGCAGGAGACTTTTCCTTCCCTCTTTGTTTCCTGGGGCGTGAGGAGAGGGGTTTAAGAACGCTGCTTAGGACTTCCGGGAAGATGGCGGAAGAGTAAGACGCGGAGATCACCTTCCTCTCCACAGATACACCAGAAATACATCTACGCGTGGAACAACTCCTCCGGAGCACCTACTGAACGCTGGCAGAAGACCTCAGACCTCCCAAAAGGCAAGGAACCCCCCACGTACCTGGTTAGGGAAAAAGAAAAAACTAAACAGAGACAAAAGGATAGGGACGGGTCCTGCACCAGCGGGAGAGAGCTGTGAAGGAGGAAAAGTGTCCACACACTAGGAAGCCCCTTCGCGGGTGGAGACTTTGGGAGGCGGAGTGGGGGAGCTTGGGAGCCGCGGAGGAGAGCACAGCAACAGGGGTGCGGAGGGCAAAGCGACAGATTCCAGCGCAGAGGATCGGGCCGACCGGCACTCACCAGCCGAGAGGCTTGTCTGCTCGCCCGCCGGGGCGGGTGGGGCTGGGAGCTGAGGCTCCGGCTTTTGTCGGAGCGCAGGGAGAGGACTGGGGTTGGCGGCGGGAACACAGCCTGCAGGGCGTTAGTGCACCGCGGCTGGCCCAGAGAGAGTCCGGGGAGGGGTCTGGACCTGCCGAAGAGGCAAGAGACTTTTACGTCCCTCTTTGTTTCCTGGTGCACGAGGAGGGGATTAAGAACGCCGCTTGAGAGAGCTCCAGGGACGGGTGCGAGCCGCGGCTAGGAGTGCGGAGCCCAGAGACGGACATGGGACGCTAAGGCCGCTGCTGCCGCAGCCAGGAGGCCTGTGTGCGAGCACAGGTCACTAGCCACACGCCCTTCCGGGGAGCCTGTGCAGCCCGCCACTGCCAGGGTCCCAGGATCCGGGGACGGCTCCCCCGGGAGAGCGCTCGGCTCGCCTCAGGCTGCAGCGTCACGCCGGCCTCTGCCGCTGCAGGCCCGCCCCGCACTCCATGACCCTCCCTACCCCCCGGCCTGGGTGAGCCAGAGCCTCCAAATCAGCGGCTCCTTTAACCCCGTCCTGTCTGAGCAAAGAACAGATGCCCTCCGGCGACCTACACGCACAGGCGGGGCCAAATCTAAAGCTGAGCCCCTGGGAACTGTGAGAACAAAGAAGAGAAAGGGAAATCTCTCCCAGCAGCCTCAGAAGCAGCGGATTAAAGCTCCACAATCAACTTGATATACCCTGCATCTGTGGAATACCTGAATAGACAACGAATCATCCCAAATTAAGGAGCCCTGTGGATGAAAGGCTCTTGGTGCTGCAGCCAGGAGTCAGTGCTGTGCCTCTGAGGTGGGAAAGCCAACTTCAGGACACTGGTCCACAAGAGGCCTCCCAGCTGCACATAATATCAAAAGCAAAAATCTCGGAGAGATCTCCATCTCAACGCCAGCACCCAGCTTCACTCAACGACCAGCAAGCTACAGTGCTGGACATCCTATGCCAAACAACTAGCAAGACAGGAACACAACCCCACCCATTAGCAGAGAGGCTGCCCAAAATCATAATAAGTCTACAGATCCCAAAAAACACCACCAGACGTGGACCTGCCCACCAGAAAGACAAGATCCAGCCTCATCCACCAGAACACAGGCACTAGTACCCTCCACCAGGAAGCCTACACAACCCACTGAACCAACCTTAGCCACTGGGGACAGACACAAAAAACAACAGGAACTACGAACCTTCAGCCTGCAAAAAAGGAGACCCCAAACACAGTAAGATAAGCAAAATGAAAAGACAGAAAAACAAACAGCAGATGAAGGAGCAAGATAAAAACCCACCAGACCTAACAAATGAAGAGGAAATAGGCAGTCTACCTGAAAAAGAATTCAGAATAATGATAGTAAGCTTGATCCGAAATCTTGGAGATAGAATGGACAATAGAATGGACAAATTGCAAGAATCAGTTAACAAGGACCTAGAAGAACTAAAGATGAAACAAGCAACGATGAACAACACAATAAATGAAATTAAAAGTACTCTAGATGGGATCAATAGCAGAATAACTGAGGCAGAAGAACGGATAAGTGACCTGGAAGATAAAATAGTGGAAATAACTACTGCAGAGCAGAATAAAGAAAAAAGAATGAAAAGAACTGAGGACAGTCTCAGAGACCTCTGGGACAACATTAAACGCACCAACATTCGAATTATAGGGGTTCCAGAAGAAGAAGAGAAAAAGAAAGGGACTGAGAAAATATTTGAAGAGATTATAGTTGAAAACTTCCCTAATATGGGAAAGGAAATAGTTAATCAAGTCCAGGAAGCACAGAGAGTCCCATACAGGAAAAATCCAAGGAGAAATACGCCAAGAAACATATTAATCAAACTGTCAAAAATTAAATACAAAGAAAACATATTAAAAGCAGCAAGGGAAAAACAACAAATAACACACAAGGGAATCCCCATAAGGTTAACAGCTGATCTTTCAGCAGAAACTCTGCAAGGCAGAAGGGAGTGGCAGGACATATTGCAAGTGATGAAGGAGAAAAACCTGCAACCAAGATTACTCTACCCAGCAAGAATCTCATTCAGATTTGATGGAGAAATTAAAACCTTTACAGACAAGCAAAAGCTGAGAGAGTTCAGCACCACCAAACCAGCTCTACAACAACTGCTAAAGGAACTTCTCTAGGCAAGAAACACAAAAGAAGGAAAGGACCTACAATAACGAACCCAAAACAATTAAGAAAATGGGAATAGGAACACACTTATCGATAATTACCTTAAATGTAAATGGACTAAATGCTCCCACCAAAAGACACAGATTGGCTGAATGGATACAAAAACAAGACCCATATATTTGCTGTCTACAAGAGACCCACTTCAGACCTAGAGACACATACAGACTGAAAGTAAGGGGATGGAAAAAGGTATTTCATGCAAATGGAAACCAAAAGAAAGCTGGAGCAGCAATTCTCATATCAGACAAAATAGACTTTAAAACAAAGACTATTAGAAGAGACAAAGAAGGACACTACATAATGATCAAGGGATCGATCCAAGAGGAAGATATAACAATTGTAAATATTTATGCACCCAACATAGGTGCACCTCAATACATAAGGCAAATACTGACAACCATAAAAGGGGAAATCGACAGTAACACATTCATAGTAGGGGACTTTAACACCCCACTTTCACCAATGGACAGATCATCCAAAATGAAAATAAATAAGGAAACACAAGCTTTAAATGATACATTAAACGAGATGGAGTTAATTGATATTTATAGGACATTCCATCCAAAAACAACAGAATACACATTTTTCTCAAGTGCTCATGGAACATTCTCCAGGATAGATCATATCTTGGGCCACAAATCAAGCCTTGGTAAATGTAAGAAAATTGAAATTGTATCAAGTATCTTTTCTGACCACAACGCCATGAGACTAGATATCAATTACAGGAAAAGATCTGTAAAAAATACAAACACATGGAGGCTAAACAATACACTACTTAATAATGAAGTGATCACTGAAGAAATCAAAGAGGAAATCAAAAAATACCTAGAAACAAATGACAATGGAGACACAACGACCCAAAACCTGTGGGATGCAGCAAAAGCAGTTCTAAGGGGGAAGTTTATAGCAATACAAGCCCACCTTAAGAAGCAGGAAACATCTCGAATAAACAACCTAACCTTGCACCTCAAGCAATTGGAGAAAGAAGAACAAAAAAACCCCAAAGCTAGCAGAAGGAAAGAAATCATAAAAATCAGATCAGAAATAAATGAAAAAGAAATGAAGGAAACAATAGCAAAGATCAATAAAACTAAAAGCTGGTTCTTTGAGAAGATAAACAAAATAGATAAACCACTAGCCAGACTCATCAAGAAAAAAAGGGAGAAGACTCAAATCAATAGAATTAGAAATGAAAAAGGAGAGGTAACAACTGACACTGCAGAGATAAAAGAGATCATGAGAGATTACTACAAGCAACTCTATGCCAATAAAATGGACAATCTGGAAGAAATGGACAAATTCTTAGAAATGCACAAGCTGCCAAGACTGAATCAGGAAGAAATAGAAAATATGAACAGACCAATCACAAGCACTGAAATTGAAACTGTGATTAAAAATCTTCCAACAAAGAAAAGCCCAGGACCAGATGGCTTCACAGGAGAATTCTATCAAACATTTAGAGAAGAGCTAACACCTATCCTTCTCAAACTCTTCCAAAATATAGCAGAGGGAGGAAAACTCCCAAACTCCTTCTACGAGGCCACCATCACCTTGATACCAAAACCAGGCAAGGATGTCACAAAGAAAGAAAACTACAGGCCAATATCACTGATGAACATAGATGCAAAAATCCTCAACAAAATACTAGCAAACAGAATCCAACAGCACATTAAAAGGATCATACACCATGATCAAGTGGGGTTTATTCCAGGAATGCAAGGATTCTTCAATATACGCAAATCTATCAATGTGATAAACCATATTAACAAACTGAAGGAGAAAAACCATGTGATCATCTCAATAGATGCAGAGAAAGCTTTTGACAAAATTCAACACCCATTTATGATAAAAACCCTGCAGAAAGTAGGCATAGAGGGAACTTTCCTCAACATAATAAAGGCCATATATGACAAGCCCACAGCAAACATCATCCTCAATGGTGAAAAACTGAAAGCATTTCCACTAAGATCAGGAACAAGACAAGGTTGCCCACTCTCACCACTCTTATTCAACATAGTTTTGGAAGTTTTAGCCACAGCAATCAGAGAAGAAAAGGAAATAAAAGGAATCCAAATCGGAAAAGAAGAAGTAAAGCTGTCACTGTTTGCAGATGACATGATCCTATACATAGAGAACCCTAAAGATGCTACCAGAAAACTACTAGAGCTAATCAATGAATTTGGTAAAGTGGCAGGATACAAAATTAATGCACAGAAATCTCTGGCATTCCTATATACTAATGATGAAAAATCTGAAAGTGAAATCAAGAAAACACTCCCATTTACCATTGCAACAAAAAGAATAAAATATCTAGGAATAAACCTACCTAAGGAGACAAAAGATCTGTATGCAGAAAATTATAAGACACTGATGAAAGAAATTAAAGATGATACAAATAGATGGAGAGATATACCATGTTCTTGGATTGGAAGAATCAACATTGTGAAAATGACTCTACTACCCAAAGCAATCTATAGATTCAATGCAATCCCTATCAAACTACCACTGGCATTTTTCACAGAACTAGAACAAAAAATTTCACAATTTGTATGGAAACACAAAAGACCCCGAATAGCCAAAGCAATCTTGAGAACGAAAGAAGGAACTGGAGGAATCAGGCTCCCAGACTTCAGACTATACTACAAAGCTACAGTTATCAAGACGGTATGGTACTGGAACAAAAACAGAAAGATAGATCAATGGAACAGGATAGAAAGCCCAGAGATAAACCCACGCACATATGGTCACCTTATCTTTGACAAAGGAGGCAGAAATGTACAGTGGAGAAAGGACAGCCTATTCAATAAGTGGTGCTGGGAAAACTGGACAGGTACATGTAAAAGTATGAGATTAGATCACTCCCTAACACCATACACAAAAATAAGCTCAAAATGGATTAAAGACCTAAATGTAAGGCCAGAAACTATCAAACTCTTAGAGGAAAACATAGGCAGAACACTCTATGACATAAATCACAGCAAGGTCCTTTTTGACCCACCTCCTAGAGAAATGGAAATAAAAACAAAAGTAAACAAATGGGACCTAATGAAACTTAAAAGTTTTTGCACAGCAAAGGAAACCATAAAGAAGACCAAAAGACAACCCTCAGAATGGGAGAAAATATTTGCAAATGAAGCAACGGACAAAGGATTAATCTCCAAAATTTATAAGCAGCTCATGCAGCTTAATAACAAAAAAACAAACAACCCAATCCAAAAATGGGCAGAAGACCTAAATAGACATTTCTCCAAAGAAGATATACAGAGTGCCAACAAACACATGAAAGAATGCTCAACATCACTAATCATTAGAGAAATGCAAATCAAAACTACAATGAGATATCATCTCACACCAGTCAGAATGGCCATCATCAAAAAATCTAGAAACAATAAATGCTGGAGAGGGTGTGGAGAAAAGGGAACCCTCTTACACTGTTGGTGGGAATGTAAATTGATACAGCCACTGTGGAGAACAGTATGGAGGTTCCTTAAAAAGCTACAAATAGAACTACCATATGACCCAGCAATCCCACTACTGGGCATATACCCTGAGAAAACCATAATTCAAAAAGAGTCATGTACCAAAATGTTCATTGCAGCTCTATTTACAATAGCCCGGAGATGGAAACAACCTAAGTGTCCATCATCGGATGAATGGATAAAGAAGATGTGGCACATATATACAATGGAATATTACTCAGCCATAAAAAGAAACGAAATTGAGCTATTTGTAATGAGGTGGATAGACCTAGAGTCTGTCATACAGAGTGAAGTAAGTCAGAAAGAGAGAGACAAATACCGTATGCTAACACATATATATGGAATTTAAAAAAAAATGTCATGAAAAACCTAGGGATGAAACAGGAATAAAGACACAGACTTACTAGAGAATGGAGTTGAGGCTATGGGGAGGGGGAAGGGTAAACGGTGACAAAGCGATAAAGAGGCATGGACATATATACACTACCAAAAATAAGGTAGTTAGCTAGTGGGAAGCAGCCGCATAGCACAGAGAGATCAGCTCGGTGCTTTGTGACCGCCTGGAGGGGTGGGATAGGCAGGGTGGGAGGGAGGGAGACGCAAGCGGGAAGAGATATGGGAATATATGTATATATATAACTGATTCATTTTGTTGTGAAGCTGAAACTAACATACCATTGTAAAGCAATTATACTCCAATAAAGATGTTTAAAAAAAAAAAAAGAACGCTGCTTAAAGGAACTCCAGAGACGGGCGCGAGCCGTGGCTAAAAGCGCGAACCCCAGAGACGGGCGCGAGCCGCGGCTGAAAGCGCGGACCCCAGAGACTGGCGCGAGCCGCGGCTGAAAGCGCGGAATTCAGAGACGGGCGGGAGCCGCGGCTGAAAGCGCGGAATCCAGAGACGGGCGCGAGCCGCGGCTGAAAGTGCGGAATTCAGAGACGGGCGCAAGCCGCGGATAAAAGCGCGGACCCCAGAGGCGGGCGGGAGACGTTAAGGCTGCTGCTGCCGCCACCGAGGGGCCTGTGTGCGAGCACAGGTCACTCTCCACACCCCTCTTCCGCGGAGCCTGTGCAGCCCGCCACTGCCGGGTTCCCGGGATCCAGGGACAACTTCCCCGGGAGAGCGCACAGCACGCCTCAGGCTGGTGCAAAGTCACGCCAGCCTTTGCCACCGCAGGCCCGCCCCGCACTCTGTGCCCCTCCGTCCCCGCCGGCCTGAGTGCGCCAGAGCCCCCAATCAGCGGCTCTTTTAACCCCATCCTGTCTGAGCAACAAACAGACGCCCTCCAGCGATCTACACGCAGTGGCAGGGCCAAATCCAAAGCTTAGCCCTGGGAGCTGTGAGAACAAAGAAGAGAAAGGGAAATCTCTCCCAGCAGCCTCAGAAGCAGCGGATTAAAGCTCCACAATCAACTTGATGTACCCTGCATCTGTGGAATACCTGAATAGACAACCAATCATCCCAAATTAAGGAAGTGGACTTTAGGAGCAAGATCTATGATTTTTTCCCCTTTCCTCTTTTTGTGAATGTGTATGTGTATGCTTCTGTGTGAGATCTTGTCTGTATAGTCTTGCTTCCACCATTTGTCCTAGGGTTCTATCCGTCCATGTTTTTTTTTTAATTTTTTTTCTTAATAATTAATTTTAATAACCTTATTATACTTTACCTTCGTTCTTTCTTTCTTTCTTTCCGTCCTTCCTTCCCTCCTTTAGACAACGAATCATCCCAAATTGAGGAGGTGGTCTCTAACAGCAAGATTTAGGATTTTTCCCCATTTACCTCTTTTAGTGAGGGTGTATGTGTATGCTTCTGTGTAAGATTTTGTCTGTATAGCTTTGCTTCCAACATTTGTCCTAAGGTTCTTTCCGTCCCTTTTTTTTTTTTTCTAAATAAGAAGTTTTTAATTCAATAACTTTATTATACTTTATTTTATTTTTACTGTATCTTCTTTCTTTCTGTCTTTTTTCCTTCTTTCCCTCCTTCCTTCCTTCCTCCCTCCCTCCCTCCTTTCTTTCCTTCTTGCCTTCTTGCCTTCTTTGCTTCTTTCTTTCTTTCTTCCTTCCTTCCTACCCTCCTTTCCTTCTTTCTTTCCTCATACTTCTACTAATTCCCTCTACTTTTTCTCCCTTTTATCCTGAGCCTGTGGATGAAAAGCTTTTGGTGCTCCAGCCAGGAGGCAGGGCTCTGCCTCTGAGGTAGGACAGCCAACTTCAGGACACTGATCAACAAGAGACCTCCCAGCTCCACATAATATCAAACGGCGAAAATCTCCCAGAGACCTTCATCTTAACACCAGCACCCAGCTTCACTCAACGACCAGCAAGCCACAGTGCTGGAAAACCTATGCCAAACAACTAGCAAAACAGGAACACAACCCCACCCATTAGCAGAGAGGCTGCCTAAAATCATAATAAGGCCACAGGCGCCCCCAAACACACCACCAGACGTGAACCTGCCCACTAGAGAGACAAGATCCAGCCTCATCCACCACAACACAGGCACTAGCCCCCTCCACCAGGAAGCCTACACAACCCACTGAACCAACCTTAGCCACTGGAGACAGACATCAAAAACAGGAGGAACTACAAACCTGCAGCCTGCAAAAAGGAGACCCCAAACACAGTAAGATAAGCAAAATGAGAAGACAGAAAAACACACAGCAGATAAAGGAGCAAGATAAAAATGCACCAGACCTAACAAATGAAGAGGAAATAGGCAGTCTACCTGAAAGAGAATTCAGAATAATGATAGTAAGGTTGATCCGAAATCTTGGAGATAGAATGGAGAATAGATTGGACAAAATGCAAGAATCAGTTAACAAGGACCTAGAAGAACTAAAGATGAAACAAGCAACGATGAACAACACAATAAATGAAATTAAAAGTACTCTAGATGGGATCAATAGCAGAATAACTGAGGCAGAAGAACGGATAAGTGACCTGGAAGATAAAATAGTGGAAATAACTACTGCAGAGCAGAATAAAGAAAAAAGAATGAAAAGAACTGAGGACAGTCTCAGAGACCTCTGGGACAACATTAAACGCACCAACATTCGAATTATAGGGGTTCCAGAAGAAGAAGAGAAAAAGAAAGGGACTGAGAAAATATTTGAAGAGATTATAGTTGAAAACTTCCCTAATATGGGAAAGGAAATAGTTAATCAAGTCCAGGAAGCACAGAGAGTCCCATACAAGATAAATACAAGGAGAAATACGCCAAGACACATATTAATCAAACTGTCAAAAATTAAATACAAAGAAAGCATATTAAAAGCAGCAAGGGAAAAACAACAAATAACACATAAGGGAATCCCCATAAGGTTAACAGCTGATCTCTCAGCAGAAACCCTACAAGCCAGAAGGGAGTGGCAGGACATACTGAAAGTGATGAAGGAGAAAAACATGCAGCCAAGATTATTTTACCCAGCAAGGATCTCATTCAGATTTGATGGAGAAATTAAAACCTTTACAGACAAGCAAAAGCTGAGAGAGTTCAGCACCACCAAACCAGCTTTACAACAAATGCTAAAGGATCTTCTCTAGGCAAGAAACACAAGAGAAGGAAAAGACGTATAATAACGAACCCAAAACAATTAAGAAAATGGGAATAGGAACATACATATCGATAATTACCTTAAATGTAAATGGACTAAATGCTCCCACCAAAAGACACAGATTAGCTGAATGGATACAAAAACAAGACCCTTATATATGCTGTCTACAAGAGACCCACTTCAGACCTAGAGACACATACAGACTGAAAGTAAGGGGATGGAAAAAGATATTCCATGCAAATGGAAACCAAAAGAAAGCTGGAGTAGCAATTCTCATATCAGACAAAATAGACTTTAAAATAAGGACTATTAAAAGAGACAAAGAAGGACACTACATAATGATCAAGGGATCGATCCAAGAAGAAGATATAACAATTGTAAATATTTATGCACCCAACATAGGAGCACCTCAATACATTAGGCAAATACTAACAGCCATAAAAGGGGAAATTGACAGTAACACATTCATAGTAGGGGACTTTAACACCCCACTTTCACCCATGGAGAGATCATCCAAAATGAAAATCAATAAGGAAACACAAGCTTTAAATGATACATTAAACAAGATGGACTTAATTGATATTTATAGGACACTCCATCCAAAAACAACAGAATACACATTTTTCTCAAGTGCTCATGGAACATTCTCCAGGATAGATCATATCTTAGGTCACAAATCAAGCCTTGGTAAATTTAAGAAAATTGAAATTGTATCAAGTATCTTTTCTGACCACAACGCCATGAGACTAGATATCAATTACAGGAAAAGATCTGTAAAAAACACAAACACATGGAGGCTAAACAATACACTACTTAATAATGAAGAGATCACTGAAGAAATCAAAGATGAAATCAAAAAATACCTAGAAACAAATGACAATGGAGATACAACGACCCAAAACCTGTGGGATGCAGCAAAAGCAGTTCTAAGGGGGAAGTTTATAGCAATACAAGCCCACCTTAAGAAGCAGGAAACATCTCGAATAAACAACCTAACCTTGCACCTCAAGCAATTGGAGAAAGAAGAACAAAAAAACCCCAAAGCTAGCAGAAGGAAAGAAATCATAAAAATCAGATCAGAAATAAATGAAAAAGAAATGAAGGAAACAATAGCAAAGATCAATAAAACTAAAAGCTGGTTCTTTGAGAAGATAAACAAAATAGATAAACCACTAGCCAGACTCATCAAGAAAAAAAGGGAGAAGACTCAAATCAATAGAATTAGAAATGAAAAAGGAGAGGTAACAACTGACACTGCAGAGATAAAAGAGATCATGAGAGATTACTACAAGCAACTCTATGCCAATAAAATGGACAATCTGGAAGAAATGGACAAATTCTTAGAAATGCACAACCTGCCAAGACTGAATCAGGAAGAAATAGAAAATATGAACAGACCAATCACAAGCACTGAAATTGAAACTGTGATTAAAAATCTTCCAACAAAGAAAAGCCCAGGACCAGATGGCTTCACAGGCGAATTCTATCAAACATTTAGAGAAGAGCTAACACCTATCCTTCTCAAACTCTTCCAAAATATAGCAGAGGGAGGACCACTCCCTAACTCCTTCTACGAGGCCACTATCACCTTGATACCAAAACCAGACAAGGATGTCACAAAGAAAGAAAACTACAGGCCAATATCACTGATGAACATAGATGCAAAAATCCTCAACAAAATACTAGCAAACAGAATCCAACAGCACATTAAAAGGATCATACACCATGATCAAGTGGGGTTTATTCCAGGAATGCAAGGATTCTTCAATATACGCAAATCTATCAATGTGATAAACCATATTAACAAATTGAAGGAAAAAAACCATATGATCATCTCAATAGATGCAGAGAAAGCTTTTGACAAAATTCAACACCCATTTATGATAAAAACCCTGCAGAAAGTAGGCATAGAGGGAACTTTCCTCAATATAATAAAGGCCATATATGACAAGCCCACAGCAAACATCATCCTCAATGGTGAAAAACTGAAAGCATTTCCACTAAGATCAGGAACAAGACAAGGTTGCCCACTCTCACCACTATTATTCAACATTGTTTTGGAAGTTTTAGCCACAGCAATCAGAGAAGAAAAGGAAATAAAAGGAATCCAAATTGGAAAAGAAGAAGTAAAGCTGTCACTGTTTGCAGATGACATGATACTATACATAGAGAACCCTAAAGATGCTACCAGAAAACTACTAGAGCTAATCAATGAATTTGGTAAAGTGGCAGGATACAAAATTAATGCACAGAAATCTCTGGCATTCCTATATACTAATGATGAAAAATCTGAAAGTGAAATCAAGAAAACACTCCCATTTACCATTGCAACAAAAAGAATAAAATATCTAGGAATAAACCTACCTAAGGAGACAAAAGATCTGTATGCAGAAAATTATAAGACACTGATGAAAGAAATTAAAGACGATACAAATAGATGGAGAGATACACCATGTTCTTGGATTGGAAGAATCAACATTGTGAAAATGACTCTACTACCCAAAGCAATCTATAGATTCAATGCAATCCCTATCAAACTACCACTGGCATTTTTCACAGAACTAGAACAAAAAATTTCACAATTTGTATGGAAACACAAAAGACCCCGAATAGCCAAAGCAATCTTGAGAACGAAAGAAGGAACTGGAGGAATCAGGCTCCCTGACTTCAGACTATACTACAAAGCTACAGTCATCAAGACGGTATGGTACTGGCACAAAAACAGAAAGATAGATCAATGGAACAGGATAGAAAGCCCAGAGATAAACCCATGCACATATGGACACCTTATCTTTGATAAAGGTGGCAGTAATGTACAATGGAGAAAGGACAGCCTCTTTAATAAGTGGTGCTGGGAAAACTGGACAGGTACATGTAAAAGTATGAGATTAGATCACTCCCTAACACCATACACAAAAATAAGCTCAAAATGGATTAAAGACCTAAATGTAAGGCCAGAAACTATCAAACTCTTAGAGGAAAACATAGGCAGAACACTCTATGACATGAATCAAAGCAAGATCCTTTCTGACCCACCTCCTAGAGTAATGGGAATAAAAACAAAAATAAACAAATGGGACCTAATGAAACTTCAAAGCTTTTGCACAGCAAAGGAAACCATAAACAAGACCAAAAGACAACCCTCAGAATGGGAGAAAATATTTGCAAATGAAGCAACCGACAAAGGATTAATCTCCAAAATTTACAAGCAGCTCATGCAGCTCAATAACAAGAAAACAAACAACCCAATCCAAAAATGGGCAGAAGACCTAAATAGACATTTCTCCAAAGAAGATATACAGACTGCCAACAAACACATGAAAGAATGCTCAACATCACTAATCATTAGAGAAATGCAAATCAAAACTACAATGAGATATCATCTCACACCAGTCAGAATGGCCATCATCAAAAAATCTAGAAACAATAAATGCTGGAGAGGGTGTGGAGAAAAGGGAACCCTCTTACACTGTTGGTGGGAATGTAAATTGATACAGCCACTGTGGAGAACAGTATGGAGGTTCCTTAAAAAGCTATAAATAGAACTATGATATGACCCAGCAATCCCACTACTGGGCATATACCCTGAGAAAACCATAATTCAAAAAGAGACATGTACCAAAATGTTCATTGCAGCTCTATTTACAATAGCCCGGAGATGGAAACAACCTAAGTGTCCATCATCGGATGAATGGATAAAGAAGATGTGGCACATATATACAATGGAATATTACTCAGCCATAAAAAGAGACGAAATTGAGCTATTTGTAATGAGGTGGATAGACCTAGAGTCTGTCATACAGAGTGAAGTAAGTCAGAAAGAGAGAGACAAATACCGTATGCTAACACATATATATGGAATTTAAGAAAAAAAAATGTCATGAAAAACCTAGGGGTAAAGCAGGATTAAAGACGCAGACCTCTTAGAGAACGGACTTGAGGTTATGGGGAAGGGGAAGGGTGAGTTGTGACAGGGCGAGAGAGAGTCATGGGCATATACACACTAACAAACGCAGTAAGGTAGATAGCTAGTGGGAAGCAGCCGCATGGCACAGGGATATTGGCTCGGTGCTTTGTGACAGCCTGGAGGAGTGGGATGGGGAGGGTGGGAGGGAGGGAGACGCAACAGGGAAGACATATGGGAACATATGTTTATGTATGACTGATTCACTTTGTTATAAAGCAGAAACTAACACACCATTGTAAAGCAATTATACCCCAATAAAGATGTAAAAAAAAAAAGAAAAAAAAAAGTTACCAAATCACAAAGATAAAAAAAAAAAAAAAGAATTAGTCTGTTTCATCTGGGGTGTCAGATTTGTGGGCATACAGTTTTTCATAATATTCCTTTATTATAGTATTAATGTCCATGAAATCAGTTGTGATGACCCTTTGCTCATTATTGGTATTAATAATTTGGATCTTACCTCCTTTTTTCATAGTTAACCTAGCTGGAGTTTTATATATTTTATTGATGTTTTCAAAGATCCAATTTTTGGTTTTGTTGATTTTCTCTATTGATTTCCTGTTTTCAGTTTCATAGATTTCTGCTCTAATTTTAAAATTTCTTTTCTTCTACTTACTTTGGATTTAATTTGTTCTTCTTTTTCTGGTTTCTTAAGGTGAAAGCTTAGATTATTTATTTTAGATCTTTCTTTTTTAATATATGCATTTACTGGTACAAATATCCCTCTAAGTCCTGTCTTTGCTGCATCCCACAAATTTGATAAGTTGTATTTTCATTTTAATTTAGCTCAAAATATTTTAAAGTTTCTATTTAGACTGCTTTGATACACGTGTTATTTAATCTCCAAGTATTTGAGGATTTTCTTACTGTCCTTCTCTTCCTGATTTGTAGACTAATTCCATTGTGGTCTCAGTGCATTCGCTGTATGATTTCTATCCTTTTAAATTTCTTAAAGTATGCTGTAAGGCCCAGAATCTCTTGGTGAATGTTCCGTGTGAGTTTGAGAATAACGTGTATTCTGCTGTTGTTGGGTAAAGTATTATATACATGTCAATTAGATCCAATTAATGATGATGCTGGTCAATTCAACTATGTCTTACTGACTTTCTGCCTGCTGGATCTGTCAATTACTCATAGTGGAAAATTGAAGTCTCCAACTATAATAGTGGATTTATCTATTTCTCCTTGCAATTCAGTTTTACCTCATATATTTGAGGTATCTGTTATTAGGCATGTACAGATTAAAAAAAAACCTTTTATGTGTTTTTAGAGAATTTGCCCCTTAATCATTATTTAATATTCTTTTCTATCCTTGATAATTTTCCCTACTTGGCAGTCTATTTTGTCTGAAATTAACATAGCTACATCACATTTCTTTTTATTAGTTTTAGCATAGTTTATCTTTTCTCTATCCCTCTGTTTCTCAAGCTCACTTATTCTTTCCTCAGCTATTTCCAGTCTATTGATGAGCCCATGAAAGGCATTCTTTGCTGTTACAGTGTTATTGATTGCTCACATTTGACTTTAATTATTTATTTAAGTTTCCATTTCTCTTCTTACCTTACCATCTGTTCCTGTATGTTGTCCACCTTTTTCATTAGAGCCCTAGGTATATTAATCATAGTTGTTTTAAATTCCTGGTCTGATTATACTAACATCTCTGCTGTATCTGAGTCTGATTTTGATGCTTGTTCTGTCCCTTCCAACTGTGTTTTTGATCTTTTAGTATGCCTTGCAACTTTTTGTTGAAATATGGACAATATGTACTGGGTAAAAAAAAAAGCTGAGGGAAATAGGCCTTTAGTGTCAGGTTTTATGTTTATCTGGCTAGATGTTAGGTTATGTTTATTGTTTGCTGTACCTGTAGCTATATCAGAGGCTTAAATTTCCTCTGTCCTTGTTTGTGTCTCTTTTTGTTTCCTTAGAGACTTCTTAAATAATATCTGAGACATGCAGTTTTTACAGTAATACTCCCCTGTTATTACGGAGGAGATCTATTGATGTGATTTGTTAACTGTGGGGAGAGGGGAAGAATTCTATGGTCCTATGATTCAATCTCAATATTCTACTGAATCTGTGCCCCTGGGCTGTGACCTTCTCAAGTGCCTCTAGTTTTGTTTTGTTTTGTTTTGTTTTTTTCCCTTTCTGTGAGGCAGGAAGACCAAGGAGGGTCAGAATAGAGCATTTCCCTCTCCATAGGTTGAATAGGGTCTGGTAAAACACCGATTAGTTATGCTCTGGTACCTTGAGGGTACAACTTGTTAAGGAAAGCTCTGGGCATATTTCAAAATGCTTACTTTTACCCTCTCCCTACTGGAAGCAAGAAGGGATATTTTTTCCCCTGATCTTCATTGTGAGAACTTGGTTGCTCCCCTGGAGCCCAAACTCACAAAAGTATGAGTTCCCTCTATGTCCGGGCCATTGTGGAGTTTTTAGCTCTCAAACTTGTCCACACTGAGCCTCCAGGACTTTGTCAATTACAGTTAAGATTTTCCTACACCAGTACTGGTTCTCATGGAGGTTTCTGATCCAGTAAGCTGTGATTCTCTGTCTCTTCATTTTTAAATCGAGGTATAATTGATATATAACTTTATATGAGTTTCCAGGTATACAACACAAAGACTTAATATTTGTACATATTGTGAAATAATCCCTGCAGTAAGTCTAGTTAACATCCATCACCAAACATAGTTACAACATTTTTTCTTGTGATAACTTTTAGAATCTACTCTTCTAGCACCTTTAAAATATGGAATACAGTATTATTAAACATAGTTACCATACTGTACATTATATCCCAATGACTTAAATTATTTTATAACTGAAAGTTGTATCTTTTGACTCCCTTCAACCATTTCTCCAACCCCCTACCCACCCCAGCTCTGGAAAGCACCAATCTGTTCTCTGTATCTATGAGCTTGGTTTGTTGATGTTGTTTTAAGTTCCACATATAAATAAGATCATATGGTATTTGTCTTTCTCTGTCTGACTTATTTCACTTAGCATAATTCCCTCAATGTTCTACCTCTCCAATTTAAAAAATTACTATTTAAAATTGTAATAAAATATAATAACATTAAATTTACAATCTTAATCTTTATGTGTGTTAAGAAAATGTTGCTTAATTTCCACATATCTGTGGATTTTCCAACTTCTATAAAAATTTCTAACTCTAGCTTCATTCCACTGTGATTTTAAAAGATTGTTTGTATGATTTCATACTTTTAAAATTTAATTAGACTTGTTTTATGGCCTAACATATAGTCTATAGTAGAGAATGTTCCATGTGCACTCGAGAAGAATGTATATTCTTCTGTTGTTGGGTGGAATGTTCTGTATATGTCTGTTCCAGTTGATTTATGGTCCTCTATTTCCTTATTGATCTTAAATGTAGTTGTATACATTATTGAGAGTGAGATATTCAAGTTTCCAACTATTATTGCAGATCCATCTATTTCTACCTTCACTTGTGTCAGTATTTGCTTCATACATTTTGGGAATGATATTTGGTTCTTATATGTTTATAATTGCTATAACTTCTTGGTAAATTGACCATGTTATCTGTATATAGGTCCTTCCTTTTCTCTTGTAACTTTTTTGACTTAAAGTTTATGTTGTCTGACATAAATATACCACATCTGCTCTCCTTTGGTTACTGTTTGCCAGGAATATATTTTTCCATTCTTTCACTTTCAAGCTATGTGTATCTGTAGACCTAAAGGGAGTTTCTTGCAGGGAACATAGAGTTCCCTGCAAGAAAAACAGAGATCCTGTTTTTTAAAGATCTATTCTGCTGATCTCTGCCTTGGAGAGTTAAATCTCTCTACATTTAAAGTAATTGCTAATGACTTATTTCTGTCATTTGCTATTTATTTTTCATATGTTTTATAGCTTTCCTGTCCCTCACTTCCTCCATCACTCTCTTCTTTTGTATTTAGTTGATTTTTTGGTAATAAAACATTTTGATTCCCTTATTTCATTTTGTTTATATTCTATACATGTATTTTCTTGGTGGTTACCATGAAGCAGCATATAACATCTTATAACAATCTATCATACATTGAAACCAATGTGAGTTCAATTGCATACAAAAATTACTCTGTACATCACCTTTCCTCTCGTATTATTGATGCCAAAAATTGCATATTTTAAATTCCATAGAAAATAAAAAGTGGAGTTACGAATAAAAATTACAAAAATACTGGCTTTTACATTTTCCCGTGGGTTTACCTTTGCTGAAGGTCTTTAAGTCTTCATATGGCTCTGAGTTACTATCAGCCTTTCATTTTAACCTGAAAAACTCCCTGTAGGATTTCTTGTAGGGTGGGTTTGATAGTAATGAACATCCTCAGCTTTTGTCTATCTGGAAATGTTGTAATTTCTCCTTCACTTTTGCAGGACAGTTTTGCCAGACTTAGAATTTTTGGTTCACAGGTTTCTTTATTTGGCAGTTTAAATATACTCCACCACCTTTTGGCCTCCAAAATTTCTGCTTAGAAATTTGCTAATAATTTTACTGCAGTTACCTTCTCTCTGATGAGTCATTTTTCTCTTGCTGCCTCCAAGATGCTCTCTTTCTCCTTGGATTTAGATAGTTTGATTATAATGTGTCTCAGTGTGGGTCTCTGGGTTTACACAAAATGTAGTTACATAGTTTGTTGGATTTGTAGATTCATGTAATTCATCAAATTGGGGAAGTTTTTTGGCCATTATTTCTTTTATTTCTTTTTTTAAAAATTTTATTTTATGTTGGAATATAATTGATTTACAATGTTCTGTTAGTTTCAGGTGTACATCAAAGTGATTGATTTATATATATATATATATATATATATATACACATTCTTTTTCTGATTCTTCACCAATATATTACACAGTATTGAGAAGAGTTCCCTGTGCTATACAGTAAGTCCTTGTTGATTATCTATTTTATACATATTAGTGTGTATACCTTAATCCCAAACTCCTAATTTATCCCTCGCCCCACCTTTACCCTTTGGTAACCATAAGTTTGTTTTTTTTTTAATTTTTAACTTTTCTTTCTTTCTTTCTTTATTTTTGGCTATGTCAGGTCTTCATTGCTGTACACCGGCTTTCTCTATTTGCGGTGAGCGGAAGATACTGTTCATAGCAGTGGATATGCTTCTCATTATGGTGGCTTCTCTTGTTGTGGAGCATGGGCTCTAGGTGTGTGGACTTCAGTAGTTGTGGCATGTGGGCTCAGTAGCTATGGCTCGAGGGCTCTAGAGTGCAGGATCAGTAGTTATGGCGCACGGGTTTTTGCTCTGCAGCATGAGGGATCTTCCCAGACCAGGGCTCAAACCCGTGTCCCCAGCATTGGCAGGTGGATACTTAACTCTGCTCCACCACGGAAGTCCAATAAGTTTGTCTTTGAAGTCTGTGAATCTGTCTCAGTTTTTCAAATAAGTTCATTTGTAAACTTCTTTTAGATTCCACATATAAGAGATATCATATTATATTTGTCTTTCTCTGTCTGACTTACTTTAACCAGTATGATCACCGATTGATCCATCCATTTTGCTGTAAATGGAATTATTTCATGCTTTTTTATGTCTGAGTAAGATTCCATTGTATATATGGTCCACATCTTCTTTATCCATTCATCTGTCGATGGACACTTAGGTTGCTTCCATGTCCTGGCTATTGTAAATAGAGCTGCAATGAACATTGTGGTACATGACTCTTTTTCAATTATGGTTTTCTCAGGGTATATGCCCAGTAGTGGAATTGCTCAGTCATATGGTAGTTCTATTTTTAGTTTTTTAAGGAACCTCCATACTGTTCTCCAGAGTGGCTGTATCAATTTACATTCCCACCAACAGTGCAAGAGGGTTCCCTTTTCTCCACACCTTCTCCAGCATTTACTGTTTGTAGAATTTTTGATGATGGGCATTCTGACCAGTGTGAGGTGATACGTCAATGTAGCTTTGATTTGCATTTCTCTGATGATTAGTGATGCTGAGCATCCTTTCATGCATTTGTTGGCAATGTGTATATCTTCTTTGGAGAAATGTCTATTTAGATCATCTTCCCATTTTTGGATTGGGTTGTTTGTTTTTTTGATATTGAGCTGCATGAGCTGCTTGTATATTTTGGAGATTAGTCCTTTGTCAGTTGCTTCGTTTGCAAACATTTTCTCCCATTCAGAGGGTTGTCTTTTCGTCTTGTTTATAGTTTCCTTTGCTGTGCAAAGGCTTTTAAGTTTCATTAGGTACCACTGTTTTGGTTTTTTTTATCTCCATTTCTCTAGGAAGTGGGTCAAAAAAGATCTTGCTGTGATTTATGTCAAAGGATGTTCTTCCTATGTTTTCCTCTAAGAGTGTTATAGTGTCTGGTCTTATATTTAGGTCTTCAATCCATTTTGAGTTTATTTTTGTGTATGGTGTTAGGAAGTGTTCTAATTTCATTCTTTTACATGTACCTGTCCAGCTTTCTCAGCACCACTTATTAAAGAGACAGTCTTTTCTCCATTATTTATCTTTGCCTCCATTTTCATAGATTAGTTGATCACAGGCATGTGGGTTTATCTCTGGGCTTTCTATCCCATTCCATTGATCTATATTTCTGTTTTTGTGCCAGTACCATATTGTCTTGATTACTGTAGCTTTGTAGTATAGTCCGAATTCAGGAAGCCTGATTCCGCCAGCTCTACTTTTTTTTTCTCAAGATTGCTTTGGCTATTCAGGGTCTTTTGTGTCTCTATACAAATTTTAATATTTTTCTGTTCTAGCTCTGTGAAAAAATGCCATTGGTAATTTGATAGGGATTGCATTGAATATGTGAAATGCTTTGGGTAGTATAGTCATTTTCACAGTACTGATTCCTCCAATCCAAGAACATGGTGTATCTCTCCATCTGTTTGCGTCATATTTGATTTCTTTAATCAGTGTCTTATAATTTTCTGAGGACAGGTCTTTTACCTCCTTAGGTAGGTTTGTTCCTAGGTGGTTCATTCTTTATGTTGCAATGGGGAATGGGATTGTTTTCGTCATTTCTTTTTCTGATCTTTCATTGTTAGTGTATAGGAATGCGAGAGATTTCTGTGCATTAATTTTGTATCCTGCAACTTTACCAAATTCTTTGATTAGCTCTAGTAGTTTTCTGGTGGCATTTTTAGGATTATCTATGTATAGTATCATGTCATCTGCAAAAAGTGACAGTTTTACTTCTTCTTGTCCAATTTGTATTACTTTTATTGCCTTTTCTTCTCTGATTGCTGTGGCTAGGACTTCTAGAACTATGTTGAATAATAGTGGTTAGAGTGGGCAACCTTGTCTTCTTCCTGATTTAGAGGAAATACTTTCAGTTTTTCACCGTTGAGAATGATGTTTGCTGTGCTTTTGTTGTATGTGACCTATATTATGTTGAGGTAGGTTCCCTCTTTCCCAAGTTTCTAGAGAGTTTTTATCATAAATTAGTGTTGAATTTTGTCAAAAGCTTTTTCTGCATCTATTGAGATGATCATATGATTTTTATTCTTCAATTTGTTAATATGGTGTATCACATTGATTGATTTGCGTATATTGAAGAATCCTTGCATCCCTGGGATAAATCCCACTTGATCATGGTTTAGGATCCTTCTAATATGTTGTTGTATTCTGTTTGATAGTATTTTGTTGAGGACTTTTGCATATATTCATCAGTGATATGGGTCTGTAATTTTCTGTTTTTGTAGTATTTTTGTCTAGTTTTGGTGTCAGGGTGATGGCAGCTTCATAGAATGAGTTTTGAGTGTGAGCTCTTCTCTAAATATTTTATAGAATTCACCTGTGAAGCCACCTGGTCCTGGACTTCTGTTTGTCGGAAGATTTTTATCACAGTTTCAATTCCGTTACTTCTGATTGGTCTGTTCATATTTTCTATTTCTTCCTTGTTCAGTCTTGGAAGGTTATACCTTTCTAAGAATTTGACCATTTCTTCCAAGTTGTCCATTTTATTGGAATATAGGTGCTTGTAGTAGTCTCTCATGATGCTTTGTATTTCTGCGGTGTCTGTTGTAACTGCTTTTTCATTTCTAATTTTATTGATTTGAGTCCTCTCCCTCTTTTGCTTGATGAGTCTGTATAAAGGTTAGTCAATTTTGTTTATCTTCTCAAAGAGCCAACTTTTAGTTTTATTGAAATTTCCTATTGTTTTCTCTGTTTCTATTTCATTTATTTCTTCTCTGATCTTTATGATTTCTTTCCTTCTACTAAATTTAGGTATTGTTTGTTTTTCTTTCTCTAGTTCCTTTAGGTGTAGGGTTAGACTGTTTATTTGAGATTTTTCTTGTTTCGTGAGGTAGGATTGTATTGCTATAAAGTTCCCTCTTAGAACTGCTTTTGCTACATCCCATGGGTTTTGGATGGTCGTGTTTTCATTGTCATTTGTCTCTAGGTAGTTTTGGATTTCTTCAGTGATGTCTTGGTTATTTAGTAACATGTTGTTTAGCCTCCATGTGTTTGTGTTTTTCACATTTTTTCCCCTGTAATTTATTTCTAATATCACAGTGTTGTGGTCAGAAAAGATGCTTGATATGATTTCAATTCTCTTAAATTTACTGAGGCGTGATCTGTGACCCAAGATGTGATCTATCCTGGAGAATGTTCTGCATTCACTTGAGAAGAAAATATAATCTGTGGTTTTCAGATGGAATGTCCTATAAATATCAGTTAAATCCATCTGGTCTATTGTGTCATTTAAAGCTTGTGTTTCCTTATTCCTTTTATGTCTGGATGATCTGTCCATTGGAGTAAGTGAGGTGTTAAAATCCCCCACTATTATTGTGTTACTGTCGATTTCCTCTTTTATAGCTGTTAGCATTTGTCTTATGTATTGAGGTGTTCCTATGTGGGGTGCATATATATTTATAATTGTTGTATCTTCTCCTTGGATTGATCCCTTGATCCTTATGTAGTGTCCTTCCTTGTGTCTTGTTACATTCTTTATTTTTAAGTCTATTTTATCTGATATGAGTATTGCTATTCCAGCTTCTTTTGATTTCCATTTGCATAGAATATCTTTTGCCATCTCCTCACTCTCAGTCTGTATGTGTCCCTAGGTCTGAAGTGGTTATAGTTTAGACAGCATATATATGAGTCTTGTTTTTGTATCCATTCAGTGAGCCTGTATTTTATAGTTGGAACATTTAATCCATTCACATTTAAGGTAATTATCAATATGTATGTTCCTAGTACCTTTTTCTCAATTTTTTGGGTTTGTTTCTGTAGGTCCTTTTCTTCTCCTGTGTTTTCCACTTAGATAAGTTCCTTTAGCATTTGTTTTAGGGCTGGTTTCGTGGTGCTGAATTCTCTTAGCTTTTGCTTACCTGTAAAGTTTTTGATTTCTCTGTTGAATCTGAATGAGATCCTTGCCGGGTAGAGTAATCTTGGTTGTAAGTTCTTCCCTTTCACCACTTTAAATATATCGTGCCACTCCCTTCTGGCTTGTAGAGTTCCTGCTGAGAAATCAGCTGTTAACCTTATGGGCATTCCCTTGTATGTTATTCGTCGTTTTTCCCTTGTTGCTTTTAATAATTTTTCTTTGTCTTTAATTTTTGTCAATTTGATTGTTATGTGTTACATCGTGTTTCTCATTGAGTTTATCCTGCCTGGGACTCTCTGTGCTTCCTGGACTTGGGTGGCTATTTCCTTTCCCATGTTTGGGAAGCTTTTGACCATAATCTCTTCAAATATTTTCTGGGGTCCTTTCTCTCTCTCCTGTCCTCCTGGGACCACTATAATGCAAATGTTGGTGTGTTCAATGTTGTCACAGAAGTCTCTTAAGCTGTCTTCATTTCTTTTCATTTTTTTTTCTTTATTCTGTTCCACGGCAGTGATTTCCACCATTCTGTCTTCCAGGTCACTTATCCGTTCTTCTGCCTCAGTTATTCTGCTATTGATTCCTTCTAGTGTGTTTTCATTTCAGTTATTGTATTGTTCTTCTCTGTTTGTTTCTTCTCTACTTCTTCTAGGTCTTTGTTAAACATTTCTTGCATCCTCTCAATCTTTGCCTCCATTCCTTTTTCGAGGTCCTTGATCACCTTCACTATCATTATTCTGAATTCTTTTTCTGGAAGGTTGCCTATCTCCACTTCATTTAATTGTTTTTATGGGGTTTTATATTGTTCCTTCATCTGGGACAGAGCCCTCTCCCTTTTCTTTTTGTGTATCTTTCTGTGATTGTGGTTTCCGTTCTGGCAGCTGCAGAATTGTAGTTCTTCTTGCTTCTGCTGTCTGCTCTCTGGTGGATGAGCCTATCTAAGAGGCTTGTGCAAGCTTCCTGATGGGAAGGACTGGTGGTGGGTAGAGCTGGGTGTTGCTCTGGTCAGCAGAGCTCAGTAAAACTTTAATCTGCTTGTCTGTTGATGGGTGGGGCTGATTTTCCTCCCTGTTGGTTGTTTGGCCTGAGGCGACTCAGCACTGGAGGCTACAGGCTCTTTAATGGAGCTAATGGCAGACTCTGGGGGGGGGGCTCATGCTAATGAGTACTTCCCAGAATTTCTTCCACCAGTGTCCTTGTCCCCTCCATGAGCCACAGTCACACCCTGCCTCTGCAGGAGACCCTCCAGCACTAGCAGGTGAATCTGGTTCAGTGTCCTATGGGGTCACTGCTCCTTTCCCCTCGGTTCTGGTGTGCATACTATTTTGTGTGTGCCCTCCAAGAGTGGAGTCTCTGTTTCCCCCAGTCCTGTCAAAGTCCTGCAATCAAATCTCGCTGGCCTTCAAAGTCTGATTCTCTGGGGCTTCTTCCTCCTGTTGCTGGATCCCCAGGTTGGGAAGCCTGACTTGGGTCTCAGAACCTTCACTCCAGTGGGTGGACTTCTGTGGTATAATTGTTCTCCAGTTTGTGAGTCACTCACCCAGCGGTTATGGGATTTGATTTTTACCATGATTGCACCCCTCCTACCCTCTCATTACGGCTTCTCCCTTGTCTTTGGATGTGGGGTATCTTTTTTCATGCGTTCCATTTTCTTCCTGTTGATGATTGTTCAGCAGTTAGTTGTGATTCTGGTGCTCTCACAAGAGGGAGTGAGCGGATGTCCTTCTACTACACCATCTTGAACCAAACTTCCCATTCTTCATTTAGACTGGTAGCAGGGCAAGTATGGCTAGTCTTATAACTACTGTTTCATAATAGTTCTGAAAATTCTAGCTATTTCAATAATTCAAGAGGAAATAAAATGCATAAGTATTAGAAAGGACTAAGCAACGTTATTTTATTTATTTATTTACGTTTTTAAAAATATATTTATTTTATTTATTTATTTTTGGCTGCATTGGGTCTTTGTTGCTGCACACGGGCTTTCTCTAGTTGTGGCGAGCAGGGGCTACTCTTTGTTGTGGTGCACAGGCTTCTCATTGCGGTGGCTTGTCTTGTTGTGGAACACAGGCTCTAGGTGCGCAGGCTTCAGTAGTTGTGGCACGTGCTTCAGTAGTGGTGGCTCATGGGCTCTAGAGCGCAGGCTCAGTAATTGTGGCACTCGGGTTTAGTTGCTCCACGGCATGTGGGATCTTCCCGGAGCAGGGCTTGAACCTGTGTCCCCTGCGTTGGCAGGTAGATTCTTAACCACTGCGCCACCAGAGAAGCCCCAATGTTATTTTTAGATGACATCATTGTAAACATTGAAACTGGTAAGAATTGGCAAAAACTAGGAGATATAATAAATGCTTGTAGGAAGTCATGGGATACGGTTTCAATAATTTAAATTGTGTTTCTATGTAACAATAGCAATTATAAGATGAAATTAAGCACCTTTTTAAATGACATCAAAACTTTTTAAATAATGGGAATATATATAAAAACAGAAATGTTAGATCAAGAATAGTTTGGCAAATCAGAACAATCAGAAATGACTTTGGCCCATGTCCCGATTTTGATAATAAACTTTTATTGGAACATAACCTTGTACATTTGTTTGTGTATTGTCTATGCCTGCTTTTCCACTATGACACTGGAGTTGAGTAGTTTTGGCAGAAACTGTATGGCGCAACAATTCTGGCCCTTTATATAAACAGTTTGCTGAACCCTATGCTAGATCACTATACTGAAAAGTTCCCACTGTGCCACCAGGGAAGTCCCAAATGTTTGTTTTTGAAGACTGTGAAATCTGTTTCAGTTTTTTTAAATAAGTTCATTTGTATCCTTCTTTTACATTCCACATATAAGTGATATCATATGATATTTGTCTTTCTCTGTCTGACTTACTTTACTCAGTATGATCACCGCTTGATCCATCCATCTTGCTGCAAATGGGATTATTTTACTCTTCTTTATGTCTGAGTAATATCCCATTGTATATATGTACCACATCTTCTTTATCCATTCCTCTGTTGATGGACATTTAGGTTGCTTCCCTGTCTTGGCTATTGTAAATAGTACTGCCAATGAACATTGGGGTGCATGTATCTTTTCAAAGTATGGTTTTCTCTGGATATATGCCCAGGAGTGGGATTGCTGGATCATATGGTAGTTCTATTTTTAGTTTTTGTAAGGAACCTCCATACTGTTCTCCATAGTGGCTGTACCTCCAACAGTGTAGGAGGGTTCCCTTTTCTCCACACCCTTTCCAGCATTTATTGTTTGTAGACTTTTTGATGATGGCCATTCTGACCTGTGTGATGCGATACCTCATTGTAGTTTTGATCCAGCCCCTAGAGTAATGAAAATAAAAACAAAAATAAACAAATGAGACATAATGAAACTTAAAAGCTTTTGCACAGCAACAGAAACCATAAACAAAACAAAAAGACAACCCACAGAATGGGAGAAAATATTTGCAAACAATGTGACTCACAAGGGATTAATCTCCAAAATATACAAACAGCTCAAGTAGCTCAATAATAAAAAAATGAAAACCAACTGAATCAAAAAATGGGCAGAAGATCCAAATTGACATTTCTCCAAAGAAGATATACAGACGGCCAGAAAGCCCATGAGAAGATGCTCAACATTGCTAATTATTAGAGAAATGTGAATCTTAGCCATTATTTCTTCAAATGATCTTTCTGCCCCTTTCTCACTTCTGGGACTCCTATAATGCATATGTTGGTCTATTTAATAATGTCTTATAAGTACCTTATGCTCTGCTTACTTCTCTTCATGTTGTTTTCTTTCTGCTCCTCAGATTTGATGATTCCCATTTCCTACCTTCAAGTTTGCTGATTTTTCTGCCTGTTCAGATCTGCTGCTGATACTCTATAGTGAATTTTTCATTTTAGTTATTGCAATTTTTAGCTTCAGAATTTGTTTGGTCCCTCTTTATAATTATTTATCTCTTTATTGATATTCTAATTTTAAGATATACCATTTTCTAATTTCTTTAGTTCTTTTTCCATATTTCATTCTTTTTAATGGCTGACTAATATCCTATTGTATATATATATATACAACATCTTCTTTACCTATTCATTTATAGGTGGGAACTTAGGTTACTTCCATATCTTGGCTATTGTAAATAATGATGCAGTGAACATAGAGGTGCATATTTCTTTTCTAATTAGTGTTTTTGTTTTCTTCTGATAAATACCCAGAAGAGGAATGGTTTGACCATATGGTCATTCCATTTTTACTTTTTTTGAGGAATCTCCATAATGTTTTCCATAGTGGTTGCATCAGTTTATGTTCTCACCAATAGTGCATGAAGGTTCCTTTCCACCATCCTTGTTATCTGTTGTCTTTTTGATAATGGCCATTCTGACAGGTGTGAAGTGATACCTCATTGTGGACTTGATTTAAATTTCCCTGATGATTAGTGATATTGAACATCTTTTCATGTTGCTGCTGGCTCTCTGTATATCTTCTTTGGAAAAATATCTATTCAGGTCATCTATCCATTTTTTAGTTGGGTCGTTTGTGTTTTTGATGTTGAGTTTTATGAATTCTTTTTATACTTTTTATATTAATCCCTTGTCAGATACATTGTTTGTATCTGACAAACAATGTATGGCAAATATCATTTGCCATTTAGTAGGCGGCCTTTTCGGGTTTTTTAAAATAGTTTCCTTTACTGTGCAAAAGCTTTTTAGTTTGATGTAGTCCCATTTGTATAATTTTGCTTTTGTTTCATTTGCCTGATGAGACATATAGAAAAAATATTGCTAAAACCGATGTCAAAGTGCATACTGCTTATGTTTTCTTCTAGAAGTCTTATGGTTTCAGGTCTCACACTTAAGCCTTTAATGCATTTTGAGTTTATATTTGTATATGGTGTAAGAAAGCACTCCAGTTTGCTTCTTTTGCATGTAACTGTCTGATTTTCCCAACACCATTTACTGAAGAGTCTGTCTTTTCCCCATTGTATATTCTTGCCTCCTCTGTCATAGGTTAATTGCCCATATAAGAGTGGGTTCACTTCTGGTCTCTCTATTCGGTTCCATCGATCTATATGTCTATTTTTGTGCCCGTACCATCCTTTTTTGATTACTGTAGCTTTGCAGTATAGTTTCAAATCAGGGACTGTGACACCTTTTGTTTAATTTATCTTTCATAAGCTAGTTTTAGCTGTTCAGGATCTTCTGTATTTCCACACAAAGTCTAGAATTATTTGTTCTAGTTCTGTGAAAAATGACATTGATATTTTATAGGCATTGCATTGAGTCTGTAGATTGCCTTGGGTAATATGGCCACGTTAAGAATATTACTTCTTCCAATCCACGAACAGAGTATATCTTTCCATCTCTTCGTGTTGTTTTCCATTACTTTCATCAGTGTCTTATAGTTTTCAGAGTACACATCTTTTACATCCTTAGTTAGATTTGTTCCTAGGGTTTTTTTGTTTGTTTGTTTTGTTTTGTTTTTTATGCAGTGGTAAATGGGATTGTTTTCTTAATTTCTCTTTCTGATAGTTTGTTGTTAGTGTATAGAAATGCACCAGATTTCTGAATATTAATTTTGTATCCTGCAAATTTATTGAATTCTTTGGTAAGTTCCAACAGTTTTTTGTTGGCATCTTTAGGGTTTTCTGTGTCTAGTATCATGTCACCCACAAGCAGCAGTAGTTTCATCCTTTCCAACCTGGGTTCCTTTTCCTTTTCTGATTGCTGTGGCTAGGATTCCCAATACTATGTTGAGTAAAAATGCTGAGAGTGGGCATTCTTGTCTTGTTCCTGATCATAGAGGAAAAACTTTCAGCTTTTCACCACTGAGTGATGTTAGCTGTGGGTCTGTCATATATGGCCTTTATTATGTCGAGCTAAGTTCCCTCTATAACCACTTTATTGAGAGTTTTTATAATAAATGGATATCAAATTTTGTCCAAAGCTTTTTTTCTGCATCTCTTGGATTACTACATGTTTTTTATTCTTCAGTTTGTTAATGTGATGTAGCACATCGATAGATCTGCACATATTGAACCATATTTACATCCCTGGGATGAATCCCACCTTATCATGGTGTATGGTCTTTTTAATGTATTGCTGGACTTGGCTTGCTAATATTTTGTTGAGGATTTTTGCATCTATGTTCATCAGTGATACTGGCCTATAATTTTCATTTTTTTGTATATTTTTGTCTGTTTTATGGTCAAGGTGATCCTGGCCTTGTAAAATGAGTTTGAAGCTATTGGACAATAGTTGCATAGACAACTTTGATCAGGGGTTACCAAGTTATAACCCATGAGCAAAAACTGGCCCACCACCTGTTTTTGTGCACACTGGGTGCTACGATTTACTTTTTCATTTTTAAGTGTTTGAAACAAATCAAAAGAATAATATTTCATAAAACTTGACAGTTATATGAAATGCAAATTTTGGTGTACACAGATAGTGGTTGACTAGTGTAGAACAACCAAACAGAAAACAAATCCCAGAACTCCCCACTCTCTGCTTCCGCGATTGACTCTTTAGGCTTTGGAGTGTAAACCAGTCATCTGACAGACTGGAGAACTGTGCGGGTTGCAGGTGGTTTGATGAGATACACAGAAACATGAAGGGATGGATTTCAAAACACATCCTTAATTCTACTACACTTGACTCTGTATGTTCAAATTCCATTGCCTGTGTTTCTCTAAGAAGAGATATGGACCAAGACAGTGATGCATTGGTTCTCTTCTTGCTGCCCTTTCTTCCTAGGATAATCAAAGTACAGTAATCCGGACAGTGTGATATTGGCATAAGGATAGAGCAGTGCTCAATGGGACAGAAAAAAGAGTGCAGAAATAGAACCACTCATTATGGCCAGTTCATTCTAGACCAAGGTGCCAGGAAATCCAATAAGGAAAGTTAAGTTTCCTTCTACAAACAGTGTTAGAACCAATTGAAGAAAATAAAAAGGAAAAAACCAAACCAATGTCAGTCCGTATGCAAAAATAATTCGAGATGAGTCTAAAACTAAATGTAAAAGCTAGAAACATAATTCTTCTAAAAGAGAATATATGAGAATATCTCTGTGACCTTTGCTTAGGTCGAGATGTCTTAGACAGCACCAAAAAATTGCTAAGTATTGAAGGAAAACTCAATGAATTGAATTGCTTAAAATGTAAAATATTGTTCCTCCAGTGACACTATTAAGGTACTCAATAGACTAAAAGTAAAAAGGTTTTACCATACCAATTCTTGGCGAGGATATGGAGCCATTAAAACGATCACACACTGCTGGCTGGAATCTAAACTTGTAGAAACACATTTGATAGATGTTTGAAAGATTTCTAAATAGTGGAACATATACCTATCACCGTATAACCCATCTATTCCACCCCTAGGTATTTACCCAAGAGAAAAGAAAACGTATGTCCCTGCAAAGACACATACATGAATATTCATAGTGGCTTGATTCATATGACCTGAAAAGGGAAACAGTCCAAAGGGCCATCAATAGACAATGAGCAAAAACAAAAGGTGGACATCCATACGACAGAATAATGCTCAGCAATAAAATGGAATGAAGTACCGATGCATTTGATAACATAGCTGGTATTCAAAATTATTATACTGAGTGAATGAAGCAGAACACAAGAATGATACTGTATGCTCACATTTAAAATTCTAGAGATTGCCAGTAAACTTACAGTGATAAAAAACAGATTGGTGTTTGTCTGGGACAGGAGACATAAGGAGGGACAGACTGCAAAGAGCACAACGAATCTTTTAGATGAGGAGGAACTTTGCTGTATCTCGATTGTGGCAGTTCTTTCACGCAGTATAGATAGAACCAAGATGATAGAGCTGGAGGTAGAGAAGGAGGGCTCTCAGGGAGACAGGTCAATTTTTCAATAAAAACTCTATACCTAGATGTGTAATTTGGCACGTAGAGGGATTTATTTCTGAAGAGTGGGAAGCATCTGTAAATATTCACATGAGGCAAGGGGAGGAGAAAGAAGAGGAGAGAACCTTGGGTGGACTCAAGGTTAGCCTGGGTTATAGTCTAGATATCACAATCCAATGGGCTAGAGCCAGTGATAGAGTCAGAAGTTGCTCATTGAAGTGAAGCCCTGCTGGGGATGGGTCAAGAGGAAGATTCATCAGTTTCAGACAGAGCCCTGAAAATGGAGTCCATGGGATTATCAGCAACAGGCATGGCAGTGGAACCACAGGGCGAAAGGAAATGGGACTACATTAACCCTAACTGGGAAAAGCTGCCCGTTCATGATCCAGGGACCAGGAGGAAGCCAATTTGACCCCCTCCCTCCAATACAATGAAGTCAAATAAGCCCAGTCTCATACCCCTGCCGCCATTAAAGAGGGGAGCAAGGGTAAGACAGAATCTGAAAGACCAAGAAGTTAACACAACAAGATAAAACATTTCCTTATTATGGCCCTTTGAAATACTGTGGCCCATATAAACCCAAACCAAAACCAAACCAAAACAAACAAACAAACAAACAAAAAAACCCCTGATGATTTCACGTGCCCATTGATTCCTTGACAGTCTCTTCAAAAGGTACAGTCTAATTCCCCACTCTGAGTGTGAGCTAGTCTTAGTGACTTGCCTCCAATGAATGGAAAGAAGCAGAAGTTCCAGTGCGTCACTTCCAAGAGTAGGTTATAAAAGGCATTGAGCCTTCTGTCTCAGTTGGTCTCTCACTTGGATGACTTGCTTTGGGCAAAACCACATGCCATATCAAGAGGACACTCAAGTAGCCTATGGTGAGGCCACATGGCAAAGAACTGAGACCTCCTGCTTATAGCCATATGGGTGAATCATCTTAGAGGTGCATTGTCCAGCTCTGGTCAAGCCTTCAGATGACTGCAGCCCTGGCCAACATCCTGAATGCAATTTCATGAATACTCTGAGCTAGAACCACCCAGCAACTAGGCTGCTCCTGAGTTGCTGGCCCACGGAAACTGTGAGATAAGAGTCTATTGCTTTCAGCCACTACGTTTTGGGGCACTTTGTTATGAAGCAATAGATAACTAATGCAAATACCAAAACGTTTATCTGTAGTATGAACAACATTATTCGCTTAGGATCTTGTACATGTCAATACACCAGAAGCAACCGGGCTTCCTTAGTAAAGCAATAATCCGAAATAGGTATGGAGAAATGAAGCCCATGAACTTTGGGGTCCTGGAGAAGGGAGACAGTATCACCATCATTTCTGTGTTTCTCACTGTGTCCTGGAGAAGGGAGACAGTATCGCTATCATTTCTGTATTTCTCACTGTGCCTAGCAAAAGGTCTTATGTCCCTTAGTTGCTAGTAAATGTTCCTTCGCTGGAAGAGAATTACGGTAGTCTAGAATTGTAAGGGAGCCTTGAGTTCGTGGACTTCAAACTTCCTATTTTTAACCTGTAATAAAAATTAGTCCCAGAAATGTGAGGTGACTCTCCCAAGGTCAGGTAACCAATTAAAAGTATACCAGGAGTAGAATTTTGGGCTCCTGGCTCCTAGCTCACCAGGCTTATGCTCTCAATGCATGTTTCTACATTAGAGGATTGTGGGGATGGTTGTGAATGTTTGGGTAGGGTTGCTTAGGAGGAAAGAGTGAAGAGGATACTTTGAAGAGAGGAGAATGTGGAAATCCCTGTGACCCCTCACTTCTCTTCTGTATTTTTCAGCGTCTGTGTAAATTTGAGGGCAGGGCCAGCTCACACAAAACCATTGAATGTTCTGTGCTGTGGAGGACTCACTCCCCACAGGTCTTTCTTTATCTGTGCTTGGCTGTGTCTTCACTTCACCGCAAGGGACTGGGGCAGGGATGGGATGTTGTATCAAAGTCAACCACATATAGGCTGGACATCGGGAAGGGTGGCAGCCTGTGAGGGAGATTTACACATAACTCTGCCACGCCATGATTCCTTTATCTTTGATAATGGCAGTTTCACTCAGTGAAAATACTCTTCTCCTTGGGGAAATATGAGTACAGGTTTCACTTAGTTGGGCTGGGCTTCTCGGGCTAAGGCTGTATGCCAAGTGGTGGTGACCATTTTCTCTGGTTCTCTTGGTGCCTGTTGAGCAAGCAAGACTCAGAGACGCCAAAAGAGAATGATATCCATATCAAGAGCGCAGAGAAGAAACAGACACACTGGGAATGCAGCTGCAGGGAAGACTGTGGCACTGGGAGAGAGTGGGGTTATGTTGGGGGACAGCAAGGATCTCCTAATCGCCCTCAGACCACTGTTTCTAGTCCATAGTTTGAGCTGTGGTCTCTCATCCCTGGATACCTGGGAGCTGTGTTCCAAAGACAAGGATTTGGGGGGACAGGTTAGGTGTCATTATTTAACAGTTAGGGGAGGTCATAGTGTGTGTAGTGAAGGCTGCTACCACTTGCATTCCTAAGTCGATGTGCAGAGGGGAAGAAATGAACTCAGGGGCCGGAAGGCCCATCCACAGGCACCTGGGAAATAAACAGCCCCATGGATGTGACAGGAGTTTTTGCTTACAACCGATGCCTTTGGATCCTGGAGCCTAGGTCCAGAAATGGAGGGTGCATCTGTCTGTCCATCTGCAGTAGCCTGATTCTTGGTCACCCAGGGATTTAGGTAGAGTTTTTATTCATATTTTAGGTCTTATGCCCTCTGAGGTTCTCTAACTTCCAGCCCCCCGCCCCAACCCACAACTTAAATTTCCTGCTGCTCTTCCAGACCTAAACTCCATTCTCTGTCATCTTCAGCTTTGGTGGTAAGGTTGTCTGTCATTTCCTGCCACAGTAGCTGTGGAGATTGAGGAGCACGCTATAATAAGAGAGCCATAAATTCTCAACTCTTACCCCTTCTCCACTGTCATTTTCAAGAGTAAACTCTCCTTGACCTCTGCCTGCATTTGGATGCTTTCAAGTAACTTTTTTTTTTATACAGCAGGTTCTTATTAGTCATCATTTTTATACACATCAGTGTATACATGTCAATCCCAATCGCCCAATTCAGCATACCACCATCCCCACCCCACCGCGGTTTTCCTCCCTTGGTGTCCATACATCTGTTCTCTACATCTGTGTCTCAATCAAGTACCTTTAAATATTTGTTTTCTTATATGCTTTTCCAGATTGCATAATTGGTATCTGTGGGATGGTTCACCTGACTTTTTCATTCATTGTATTCTTCTACTGTAACCAGTTCTGGATGATTTTTTAAACCCAAAAGAGAGAGGAAACTTAGGAACTTTGTGAAAGCGTTTTAAAGGAACAGGAAAGCGGGGTGGGGGTGGGTGGGTTTTGGCATACTATAAGTGAAAAATTTCCCCATTAGTACTCCGTTCAGTTGCGACTCCTCAATAAAAGTTACACCAGCACTCACACAGGCCCCCCTAAACACACATACAAGATATATGTAATGCTTACAGTATCGATTTCACATTGCAAATATTGATAGTAACATCCCCAGAGGCACTTTCTCTTTTCCTTCCTATCCCACTTGAATTCGATCAAATGAATTGTGTCCTGGGGAAGCAACAGTGCAAATACGGAATCTGACAGTTACATTTTCCTCTCCATATCCCTCCTGAGGAATGGAGCTGAACCCCTGGAGCTCCAAGGCTTGCAGGTCCCCTGGATGCAGAGACAGTACGTGCCTTGGAATGATTTGGAAGGGACAGTGGGACCATCCCTCACGGGGCCACATATTGTCACTGCCCCACGCTGATCATTATCTCTTCCCCACTCCAGGTCAGAGGGAAAAAGGATCTCCTGTCACCATGGTCATGGCAGCTCGGATATTATGACCTCCCCAAAGGAAGGACCAAACTGGGCAATTATTATATTTTGTGGTTGAGAAGAGTGAGGCATTCAGCTGTGCTAAAGAGAAAGAGGGGGCGGCAGTTCCTGTCAACGTCCAGTGGGCCCTCCCTGCCCACCCCTGTGCCCACCCCGGCTGTCTGCTCCTTCCAGATCTGTCTGGTCCTGGTTTGCATGCCTGGTCATGAGGTGTCCAGAACTGCATTTCTGATTATGGCTCTGCTCTGTGTTCAAAAGGAGCAGGGCTGTCCACCAGGAGGAGGACAGACCTGGGACCTGGAGGGATTTCTAGAAAGAGGCTGTAACTGGAGCAGGAGAAGAGTGTCAAGAGAGGGAAGGAAGGGGGCTTTCCTCAAGGAGGGAAGTAACAGCCAGGGTGTCAGTCGCCTTTCACTCAGCCCCTAGCGGACAACTTGGACCAAATATATATGTATGTGTGCATATGTGTGCACGCACACACACATACACAGCTGCAAGTCACCTGTAGCCGCTGTGCGGGTGGGTAGTGGTATGTGTCTGGCTTTTTCAAACAAATATCACAGAAATAGACAAAGTTCTGTCCACTCTTCTCCCTTTTCTCCTTCTCCTCCTTTTCTTCTTATTTCCACCGTCTCCTCCCCCTTCCCCTCCCCTCCTCCACCCCTCCCCTCTCCTCTCCCCCTCCTCCTTCTTCTTTTCTCTCTCCCCCCCATCTTCCTCCCTCCCTTCTTTCCTCTCTCCTTTGTTTTTTATTCTTTAATAACAGCTCCAGCACTCCTCTAGCTATGCACTTAGGACCTCATTCCACCTTCACCCTCCTCTTCAGATACTTATATTCAGCTAAGCATTGCAGAGCCCCCTGGTCATGCCTCCACTTTCCTGTTGTCATCATTTCCCTGGTCGACATGAAGTGTCCTAACTCTGAACCCAGCCTGCGAGATTCCCCCAATCCCCTACATTCTTGAATATAGAAATCCAAGAATGAAAAGAAATCCTTGTAAAACTTTCCAGTCCTTTCCACACATCAGTCAAGTCCATTATAGGCCCCTCTAATTTCCCATCACCTTTTGATTTTCACTGTTTGCCTGTCGGTTCTGACCACAGTCATCGTTTTCTCCTCCTGTACTTTAAACCTTTCTCATTAGAGCCATGTAACCTTTTCCCACAGTCAGAGGGAGGGGCACCAGGACCCTTCAGGAAAGTGCCTAGGGGGATGCCCCTCTCCCATCATGCCCCCTGATGCCCAGGTATGAGCATACTCTCCCCACAGTTTACTTCCAGAGAAGTTCCAAGTACACAGTAAGTGCTCTTATTGCTGCCTGGCACTCCTGCTAGCCAGAGCCCTGACACGTTGGTCGTGAGTCCAGAGAGCCACTCACAGTTTTGCCAGTAACCCAGCTTCTGATTTTGGGGGCGTCATCTCCTCACTCTGGGTGTCCTAGTTTCCCCATCCGTTTACTGATGGGGGCCTCTTAGGCACCTGCAAATTAGTATCATGCTCCCCTTGGTTATTCCTGCATATCATTTCGAGCTACTGCTCAAGGAAAGGAATATTTCCGACGAAAATCTCAGTAATAGACAAGGAGATGTTTGCCTCTCTCCTTTCTTCCTTTGTTCCTCTTTGTTGCTCTCTCTGTTAATGGCACCAATCCCCTCTCACCAGTTAGGTGAGAACCTCTCCCATCCTGGCTCACAAGTCCTGTGGAATTCCCCATAAGTTCAAGTGCTCTCTTTCCTGTTCCCACTGTCCCTGCTCTAATTCTCAAAGCACTCGCTATTTACCTGGTCCACATTAAAAGCCAGGAGAGCTGTGTTCTCGTCCCAAAAGGGACCGTGTGGCCCTGGGCAGGTTGCTTCCCCTCTCTGGTTCATCTCTTTGTAAAATGAAGGATTTGACCATCTTGGTCTCCACGTGGAGGCTGACTGAGGTCATAGAGAGAGCTCTGGCATGGTCATCAAGAGCCCTGAATGCTACTCACAGCTCTGCCACTAGCCTAGCATGTGATGTAGCTCCAGCCCCTTCGCACTTCTGAGCCTCAGTTTCCCATCTGAACAGCTGTGACTGACAATTGAGGGCTCCTAGGCTTCTGCAAATAAAGACTTGGGCCCCTAACCTGCCTGTGTCTTTCCAAAATCCATACTCCAAGATGCTGAGCACGTGGAACATTTTCTTAACCTCCAGATTACTCCTTGGAAATGTCTCTAGTATAAAGAGCTTTTTCCCTTATGTTCGATGCTTTATTTTCCCTGATAAGCCTTCAGCTCCCTCTGCCTTGGACCCTGCGGGCCTGTGTTTATGGGCTTTTAATGACAAAAGGCTATCAATTAGTGTAATCAGAGTATTCTCCTCTTTAATCTTGGCCCTCTCCCCACGTTGTCCCCCTCCCACATCAGGGTCCCTCTTATTTTAACTTAGTGAGCAGAGCTCTTGGCTGCATCACCATAGCAACCAGAAGCTAGGGCCAATTAAGCCATGACTGAGTCATTAGACACCTAAGCTGATTTACAGAGTCCAGAATACTGGATGCAGGAGAGAGGCTGACAGGAAGGACAACAAGGAAAGTCTTAGCTGGAGAGAAGTGGGCAGCTGAGTAGCTGAGGGCTGCAAACCATATCCCACCTCAAGTCCCTGGGGACCATGGGCCCAGATGTGGACAACATGGCATGTGCCCTCAACCACCAGGCCAGAAGGTGGGGCAACCAGGACCCTCCCCCCCACAGAAATGTAATTTTTGATACCTCCCTGCCAACATGCCCCAAACACAGGGATCTGGCTCTGGATTTTTAAATAAAATTCAGAGTAACCGGCAGAGTCAATTACTGAGTTCACCCTGAGTCCTAGTCTTGTGGTGCTTTCCTTATCCTCCAAATACTCTGTGGAAGTTTCTCTAAGGAAAAAGCCTCTTCCTTTTTGAGGCTCCCTTTTCCCAATCAAAGCCCCTGCTGCCCTGGCCTCCTTTTATGGGCCTTTAATCACAAAGGGCTATCAATTAGGGTAATTAGGATATTCACATTACAATTCTTCTTCCCTCCCCCATGAGGCTGGCCACTCCCCTTTCGTGCTCCCTTTTTTATTTTATCTCGTGAGGAAAGCTCTTGGCAGGATTGCCATAGCAACCAAGCCACCAGGCCTATTAGGCCATTGAGGATCTGGACACTGAGACTCAAAGCCGATTATGGGTCTTGAGACTTGAAGGCAGAGCAAGACTGCTGGTATGAAAATAAAGAGGCTCTTGGCTGGAGAGAAGTGGCAGCTGAGCTCTTCAGGGCTTCAGCCTACCCTCCACCCTTAACTTTATCTTTACCCCCTGAATTCTTTAGGGAAGGAGAAGGAGGGAGGCAGGCGTGAGAGGGGACTGGCCCTATTAAGGATGAAAGTCTGGGTTTGGGCATAAGAACTTATGCTCTTTGGCTAACCCTTGCCATGTCCCCAAACTCACACCTGTAGCATGCCTTCCCCATTGGGTATCCTCAATTCCTAATAAGTTACCTGGCACACAGTAGGTACTTGTAGGGCTTGCTGCCCAGCAATCCCACTAGACAGAGCACTACAAGATAGAGCACAATGAGAACACCTTAGAACGTGGGCAAGTGAAGACTCCTAACTCAGTGACTTTTTCTGGGAAATGACACTAATGAAAAACCTATGTCATCTGGTGTGTAAGGCTCCCTGTTCACAGGCTGGCTCCTCTGCCTTTCGGTGTTGATGGTGTTAACTGTTTGGTGGATGGAGGGGAGGCAGTGAGGGTGGCATTAGGCTGTTAATCACCAAAGGCCCTAAGAGTATTAGGTCATTGTCACCTGCAAGAAATCCCTCCTCCCTCCCAATAGCCCTCTCTACATTCACAGGTTTCCACTCATTTTCACTGAGGGAGCAAAGCTTCTGGCCGCATCGCCATAGCAACCAGAAACCAGACAGAGTAGGAGGGTGAGTCAGTCACTTGACACCAAACCTTAGTGTAGTGTCTGTTGGAGAGGGGTTGACTTTGGGGAGGAAAATACATTAACCGTGAGCTGGAGAGAAGTAGGCCACTAGGCTTCTCAGTGATACGACACACTTCCACCTCATCCTTCATCCTTGTGCCTCCAGGTAAGGAGGGGTATTCAGAGACAGCTTTGTTCCCTGTGGGGGCTAAGGCCTGTGTTTGGGCCAGAATATGTGTCCTCTGCCCTAGCCCGCGGTGAGGGTACCAGGCACCAGATCCGCCCCTGTCCCGCCTTGTTACCAAACAAACACACATGAGTGAATATGAGTTCCGCATGTGCATTCCCATGACTGCACCTCCTGTGCCTAGAACAGTGTCAGAAATATGGTAGGAGTCTTTGATGCAAACTCATACACTTCCCCAGTCCACTCACTCCATCTTAGACATCGCAGTTCACATCTTATCCTCCTTCCTCAAACCTCCGTCTACTACTGGAACAGCCACAGTCTGGGTTGATAAGACTGAGAACGTGGAAGGAAAGATCTCACAAAACTTTCTACCTACCTGCATCTGACACTAGATACTCTGCCTTCCCTCTTGTCACTATGAACGAACTGTCCACACTCTTATCAAAACACAGCCCTGCAGCTGGGCAGTAGATTCTACCCCTTTTGGGTGAGTAAATGCATGGCCCCAGCAATGCTCCCAGAGCTCTCACCCACATCACCAATTTGCCCTTCTCAGCTGGATGATTCCCATAAGTACACAAACCTTCTGCAAAGTCCTCCCTCTTAAAAACAAAACAAGAAAGAGAGAAACTGACAAAAACCCCACCTTAACTGCACAATGCCCTCCATCTGCAGCATCATCATCTCTCGATTTGCGCTTTACAGAAAAGCTCCTAAAAAATCATTATTTATTTTTGGTATCTCCATTTCCTCTATTCCCATTTTGTCTTGAACCATCTCAATCGATCTTCTGTTCCCACCAATCCAGTGAACTAGCTCTTCTCAAGGTCCCCAAAGACCTGCACGTTGCTAAATCTAGTGGTCATTTCTCAGTATTGACATTACTTGACTGATCAGTAGTATTTGGCACTGTTGATCACTTCCTCCTCCCTGCAATACTTTCTTCACTTGGTTTACACTGCAGCAGTCCCCAACCTTTTTGGCACCAGGGACCAGTTTCGTGGAAGACAATTTTTCCAGGGACGGTGCGGGGAGGGGAGAGATGGTTCAGGTGGTAATGCGAGCGATGGGGAGCGTCAGATGAAGCTTCACTCGCTCGCTCGCCGCTCACCTCCTACTGTGTGGCCTGGTTCCTAACAGGCCTCGGACCGGTACCAGTCCACGGCCCGGGGGTTGGGGACCCCTGGTTTACAGGACATTCCTGTCCCTTGGTTGGCGTTCTGCCTCAGGTTCTGCTACTTTTCAGTGTCCTGGTGAGTCCTTCTGTGACTCCTTGACCTCTATGCATTCAAGTGCTCTAGGTTTTGATTCTCAGATTTCTTCTCTTCCCTACCTATGCTCACTTCCTGCAGAATCATACATAGTTCCATCACTTTGATCCCACCCACAAATAGAAGAATCACACATTAATATTTCAAGTCCAGTCTTATCCCTGAAATCCAGGCTCATATATTCAACTGCCTACTCAACATTGCCTCTTGGATGTCTAATTTTCATCTCAAATTGGGCCTGGTCCTGATCAGCAGAGTGTAATGAGGAGCCCATAAGCCACTGACAGTGCAGATCCAGAGCTCCACTTCTATAAATTAAATTGAGATTCAAAGCTCATTCCCTACTCTACCTTAGGTTTGCCTACCTGGCACCAAGTCTGCCCCAGCCTCTCTTCAGACAACTGTCCTAAAGTCCTTGGCTCAGAGCCCAGGCCATTCGTAACCTAAGAGCAACTTTATTTTTGTATATTTACCCTGACTTGTGAAATAAGCCTTCTATTTATCACAATTTTGGTTTCAAAGTATGTCCATTCTACTTTTCCTTTGTCTTTATTAAATAACGAAATTATCACTTAAAATTATCTCTGTCCTTAGATCCATTTCTTTGTAATACATTCTCATATTAACCTAATTCATATTATAGTTGGTATCAGTATATTTGTGAATGTTTCTTTATGTAACTTCCCACTTGCTGTCATTACAACTGCCTCAAGAGGGACTAAATGTTCTGCTTTTCCAGTTTTATGACTGAGCAGACATTGTGTGTGTTCCTCCAGCATTCATTCTCTCCTCCACCCCAAGCACAGAGAAGCTTAATTCCTGTCTAGGAATTATACATGTGTTATTAGTAGCAATGGGAGATACTGTTACTACTTATCACCTGCTCATGTTGACTTGCATTTTCTGACATTTCTCCCACCAACGTTTTTATAAGAAATTATATCTAAAATGATGTTTAGAGTTTTGATAAATCAAGAGTTCCAACAAAGAGATACTTAAGCAAGTGAGAAATAGATAGTCGTATTCCCTTGCATTGGCTACTGGCTTGAGAACTGACCCTCTCACATCCTGTTGGTATAAATGCAAATTGATATGAACCCCTCTGGGGTGCTCTAGAAAATATGTGCTCCCACCTGAACACTTGGC